>NW_017259192.1:1192684-1226335 GCF_001594045.1 Atta colombica | reverse complement strand
ATTTTGCAGCATGACAATGCTCGACCCCATGTTGCGAAAGTGGTCAAGACATACTTGGAAACGTTGAAATGGGAAGTCCTACCCCACCCGCCGTATTCTCCAGACGTTGCTCCCTCTGACTATCACTTGTTTCGATCAATGGCACACGGCCTGGCTGACCAGCACTTCCAGTCTTATGAAGAAGTAAAAAATTGGATCGATTCGTGGATAGCCTCAAAAGATGACCAGTTTTTTCGACGCGGGATTCGTACACTACCCGAAAGATGGGAAAAAGTAGTGGCCAGCGATGGACAATACTTTGAATCATAAATGTATAATCAGTTTTTTACAATAAAGCCTCGAATTTCGGAACAAAAACGGCGGAAGCAAAGTTGTACACCTAATATTTATAGAAAATCTGAATAGGTCCTTAAAATGAATAGCTCCTGAATAAGTCCTTAAAAATTAAGTGCAAATCTCTGATAAAAAACGTTTGACAAATATTGGTTTTTTTTATCCTAGTATCGATTCCAATACATTCTTATTAAAAATTAATTATTGATATAATATGAAATCATAAAAATATTTTAATGCTGATAAAAATATTATATTGCTTCAGATGATTTCATATTAATTAAATTTAATTATCAATTAAAAAAGTATATGTTAATTAAAAAAAAAAAGTTTCAAAAAGAAAGTAATGTGCTCGTCGTTTATGCGATGACGCGATCTATTAACAATGTTTAATAAAAACTGTACTGGTATTACATACTAGTTTCGATCAATCTCCTATTTAACTTATTAAGCGAGTCAAGAGGGTTAAGGGGATGCTGACGTGACAAACTCCGGAATTGCTGTTTTACCGATTAAGTACGGCTTACATACGATTTACAATACAAACTTATAATTTATAAAATATTGCTACATATTACTACATTAATATTACACGCATGAATATACAATTTGTCGAAAGAGATAATCTTCTATATTAGGTTTCTAAGCTTAATTCTAACCGAATCGAAATTTTGCTCTTACTTTGAACCTTAGTTTTAGAACGTACGAGATCTGTTCAAAATGTTCGTGAACTTTATTTTTTTAAAGTAAGCTTTACTTAGTAAGTTAGTAAAGCTTACAAGCTAACTAGTCTTTATCCCTTTCAAAGTAATCTCCACCTCAACGAATATCCCAATGATGTTTCCATTGTTGGAAGCAAGTCCTGAAAGTACTTTTCTGGAATTGCTTCCAGTTCTCTCAGCGAATTTTCTTTTGTTGATTTCAAATCGTTTTTCTTTCATAGGTATTTTGAGTTTGGGAAAAGGAAAAGGTCAAAAGGAAAATCTAGTAAATACTTTCCCCACCCGTCCTACTCACCAGATTTGACCCCTTCTGACTTTTTCTTTTTTCCAAAATTCAAAACATCCAACGAAAACGATTTGAAATAATTGAAGCCATAAAAGAAAATTCACTGAAGGAACTGAAAGCAATTCCTTCAAAGAAAAGTCCTTTCAGGACTGCTTCTAGCAATGGAAACATCGTTGGGACAAGGGTATTCATTGGGGTGGAGACTATTTTGAAGAAGATAAAGACTAGTAGTTTGTGAGTAAAGTTTGCAATTTTTTAAAAATAAAGTTCACGAACTTTTTGAACAGATCTCGTATATAGATTGAACTCTAAATTAAACTTTTACGTTGAGTCTGTAAATGACAATTATTGTAAAAATTTCCTACTTTTAGGATCAAAAGAAGTTTTCTAAATAGAAATTGTCCTATTTGATTGTTTAAATATCAAAATAGATTTATAAGGTTTAATTGAGGTTAAAAGAGATTCAAAGTAGGACTAAAATTTCGGGGATTTTCCGTTATTCATTTATTTATTTTATATCTGCCATTGTTTTTATTTTACGTATATGATATATTGCATATCTTTTTACGAAATAAATGTTTCGGTGAATTAACAGCTTTGGTTACCGTACTGCTCTGAGTGCCAAGTTCAAAATTTAAAAAGCAAAACGATCGCATTTTGTCTTGCAATTCGATTACAAAGTTGTAGTATTAATATATGTAATATAAATACCAGAATTTATTTTAATCAGTGACCAGTTTTATATAATAAAGTATAGATGTTATTAGAGGAATATCAGACGAATCTAAATGGCACCAATAAAAGTAGTTTTATGCCATAATAAGAGTCGGTCCTGATTTTTTTTCTTGTAAGAGATAAGCAACAGGTTTGTGTATCGGTGAATAACCCAAGCTAATATAACCAATACGTGCGTTAATAAGAAAGAAGATAAAACTTGTATCTACCAAAATCAATAAAATTATCTAATTACCTATCGTATTAAACAAGATATCCGATATCTATGAAATGTCGTTTGAATTGACGAAATCTTTTTTTATCATCTTAATCTCAAGAGATATTTTTCGATTGTTGTAAAATCTGTATTATCGATTGTGAATATATCGGCTGCAAGTATACTTTCTAGCATCTCGAGAATAAGTCTAGAATTTCGCAGCCAGATGGCAGCAAGTTGCCCAACGCGCGAAAAAATGTAGACAAATGTTCTTTACGAAAGGAAGCTGAAATTAGCGATACGAATCATAAACTTTCTTAGCCTGTCTCGTTTCAAGTCGCTATCGTTCGGCGTCTGCGTTTCAAAATGCTCGATCGGAATCTTGGTTAGCGGGCCATATAAAGAAAAGAAAAAGGAAAAAGAAGTTCCTGCATGATTTCCACGACTTTCCTGGTCGCCATCTTTCTCCGCCCCGCCGCTCCTCGTTTCGCACTCTATTAGCGTCAATAAGCAGAGCAGAGCAAGTAAGTGCAAATTTCGCGTTTGATTTCGACAATCCTCGACGATAATCTGATATGGGGATGTATAATCCACAGTACTATCTGCATTTACACATTATGTCGATGCTATGCCGCGAAGAGCGATTGACGAGAGTCGGCTTGGTCGCGCGGCGCGGCGTGGTAGGAGGTCCCCATGAATGAGTTCTATGGTGGTCGACCGCGGCTGCCAGTTGGAGGCGAAGTTTATTGGCTCCGGTCGGTGCTTGCCTGTGGCGCGCGGGCGCGCAGGGAGTGAAGGGCACGTGTGGCCCTGGAATTCGACGAGCCCTAGGCGCCGCGCATTCCATTCCAACGTCCCCCCTCCCTCCCACTCTCTCTCTCTCTCTCTCTCTCTCTCTCTCTCTCTCTCTCTTTCTTTCTTTCTTTCTTTCTCCTCTTCCTCTTTATCGCTGCGCTTACCTACCTACCCCGCGCCTACGTGTTCCGTTTCTTTCGCACTGCTGTTCTCTCTCCTCGCCTCGCGCCAGCTCGCTCCGACTCTTCGTCCTCCGGCCAGTGTCTTCGAACTCGCTTTCTTCCTTCGAGTCGCGATTGCTTTTCGAGAATTTCATCGCGTACATCGCGACGACCCACGTCCCACGTCGCGTGCGACTTTACGGAATCTTCCCAAGGGAAAATTTCCAGAGAGCGAGATTTACGGAGATCTCTTTTGGTAATTACAGTGGGACCTAGAATAACTGACTTCGTATTATCTGATTCCCTCGGTTACCTTCGCTCGAGCGCTCTCCCCCCTTCCATCCCCTCTATTCTCTTTGTCTCTCTCAATCAGTCTAATTCTTCCGTACATATCTAATGTATGAAAGAATTGTCATATGTTTCATTTAATTAAGATTTTAGAAAGAATTAATTATATATAATTTAAAGAGTTAATTAAAAATTAAAATAATATCTATTTAAAATATGTTTTTATAAAATATAATCTCTATTTTATCCGATTTTGGTTGATTCATATTAAGTCGGATTATCAAGGTTTTATAATGCCCTTTTTCGTGGATATTCCGAATTGATAAACTTTGATGTAAGAAGCACATTTTCGATTATTTTTATTATGATATTTACTTGATGTTTGATTGTCAATCTTGTGATTGATTCGAGTGTAATTAACTACAAATATTTGCTTCACTGAATATCAATACATTTTCATGTAGCTACTCGTTAAAATCTATTTACAAATATAATATTTCAGTTTTGTAAAATGCTTATTAACTTCGTTATTAAAATGGATGATTAATCTATTTTGAGATATTAATTTCAATTTCAGCTTGCGCTTGCATTTCAAGACAAATCTTATAAATCTAAAATGCGCGGCGCATTTTATAAAACTGAGATATTATATATCCAAAAATTTGCATTTAATATTATTAAATATTAAGATACATTTTGATCGAAAGGGATTATTTCTATTAATTTATTTTCGTCGTTTTAATTTCGATTTGTAATTAATGCGGAATCTATTATATGAAAACTTTGATTCTGGTGAAATGAATTAATTTTTACATACAATGTAATTAATAATAAACCAAATACATCATTAACATAAGGCTTAATAAAGAATGAATAAAGAATAATTTTGTGCAATGATTTATTAAAGATATATAAAAAATATAGCTTTGATATATTATATAGCTCTCTATTATTGAGCTTTATATCTTTTGTTCATTACAAGCTATATTATACATGAAAATTAATCCATTTCATTGGGACCTAATTTTTCATATAATGCGGCATATAATTATTTACCAGATTCAACATAATAAATGAAAAATTATGAATCAAAGAATTACAGATATTCGGCGTGTTCTTAGTTCTTAATAACATCTTCATCGTGTAACGTAACATTTATAGAAGTGCCGCACCTAGCGGCTTTACGTTCTTTCTAATGAAGCTACAATCATGCAAGATTAATCTAACGAAAGATCTTAATGCTTATTAAGTAAGAGACCGAAGCTTATCACTATATCAAGTGAACGCGTGTGCACGTAGCTGTGCACGTGCAACGCGAAACATTTATTTCTGATTCGCCCGATCTCTCCGGATCATTGTCGTTTGACATATGAACCCGCTGTACAATTCGCCTAGCACCTTCTACATACATGAGCATTCGCTGTTTCTGACGACTTATTTACGATCGTTACGTGATTCGAGCGAGCGGATACGTGACACATCGCGCTTATATATCGTTCTTACACAACGGCCGACGTTAACTGAGCAACCTTTCCCCGTTATTTTACATTGAGAATCAAACGCTGATCTATCTCGTAGAATATTGACGAGAAAATCGGAAACTCAAGAGACGTGTAGTATATTTGCAAACGCAAAAAGTCAATGCGAAACTCCTTTATTGCTTAGGCGCAGACTTTATTCTTTACTTAGACAATTATTAACTCGTGTTGTAAAATGAGAGTGGCAAGCAATATGTTTTTGTTAATCTTGCGTAATAAATGAATGATAAAACTGCACAATAGCAATAAGCAAATAAACAATAGAAATGGATAATAAATAATGGATAATAAATAATAATGACTTCCTCTCGCTGTGATCCATGAAAAAATTGATTAAAATTGATATTATTGATTCACACTTATGCTTTATGATCGATTAGTAAATTATATTATTTTTATTTGTACTTAACATAATTATTTTTGTAATCCTTCTATTTTTGATAAGAAAACTGCTAGATTATTCTATATACATTAGAAAAATTACGAAATAATGTTATTCATTATATATAGGTCTGTTTTTTATAGCTGAACTAGTATATACTTTTGGAACTTAAAATGAGATAGATATATGTTTGCTATTTGATAAAAGCGAGAGAGAAAGTGTAATCTAAGCATGAATAAAAAATAGAATCTAATAAAGAAACATTTTAAAGACAGGAAAGAGTATTTTATAATTATTGAAACTTTGAATTATTATTTATGAAAATAGATTTTTACGAAAATAATTGATTATTAAATATGCAAACGTTATTCATTGTTAACATCAATTCTGACTTTTTATATGATGAAGTTATAAAATTTTTTCCACGTATTCTGCTAGCATATTGTAACACGCACAACTATAATAGATATATACTCATGATAGATATACTAACACTAATATCAAAGAAAACGCGAAAACATCAGTTATCGAAACCAGACGTTAACAACACTTAATTATGAACGGAATTACTCATTCGACGACATAACGCAAAATTGAGCAACATCACCTATTTCCGATGGTGATAAGATCGTTCTCGGCAACGGTTGAAATGTCAATGAGAAACTAGGCAATTAATATCACAACGAAAGCGTTCGGAATTTTCACGATTGCAACCCGACCTGGGAACTTTCATGTCGCTCTCGGCAGATAATTAGCGCCGTCACCTTAAAAGTGATCGAAAAGCAACGGTAGTGAACCGCGTAAGGCGATAGCCGACATCCATTTCGGAAGTGAAACTTCCCACGGTGTGCGTGCGCCCGTTATTGGCAAGTCCTAATAAGAGAGAAATTCTGACAACGGCACGCAATGGCGCTTTGTAACGCTTTTGGCGCTACTGAACTACCGAGTAGTAGTTGGTCCTGTTTCGACCAAGCTGCGAGAGAGAGAGAGAGAGAGAGAGAGAGAGAGAGAGAGAGAGAGAGAGAGAGAGAGAAAGGAACAGGGGAGAGAAAGAGAGAGATACGCTCTCGATGCTCGTTTGGAAAAATCGTTCAGCCTTGGGCGACCCTAGCCCATGCCCTTTTCTGTCTCGACCAGTTCGTAACGAACGACATACCATTCTCACGACGATTGCGATTAACCCCCTTGGTCCTGCATATATTTTCAGCTGCGCTGCAGGTCCGCATCGCAGAATTCGCTGTATATGTACAGGGCGTCCCCGGTTAGTCGCGCTTGCTTTTAACGATGGACCTTGTGCTTGTATGAGTAAGAAGGGCGTTTGGAAAGATGCGAGTTTCTAATTTTGGAGCGAGAGGTGCTCCCGAATTGGTTATTGGAAAGAAGGCCAATCTTTTCATCAATGAATCCCGCAAGATTAATTATTCCGTTATTGTATGATTTTCTTCGGGGAAAGCAATCAGACTTGGAAATACTTGTATTAAATTTTATTCCAGAATTATTCAATCTTCTAGGAGTGAGTCTCATATATGCAACGTTTACTTTAAAATTAAATTCGGGATAAATTCAGAGTACATTTGGATATGTGTAGATTAGTTACATTTATGAACTGACGGAAATGTATGTAACACTGAATACTAGAATTGAAATTTCTAACTATTAAAAAGGCTATACATTGATTCTTCAATTGCTGATTTTTAAGGAAAATCAGTAAAAAAATAATTGTTTTTTAATGACGATAAGCTGCCATCTTTAAAGAATCTAATCTTTTTCAAATGTTTTCAAGTTATATATAATTTTAATACGATACGTGGATATATATTGTTAACGAGAAATACGATAGAAGAACGGAAATAATAAAAAAAGATGTCATTGATTCTTTTACTCTTTAGACAAATTACTGCGGTAATCTTCTAGCGTATCCGTTACATAAGCATCCTATGACTAAATTCACTAAACTCGAGTTTTCCGTCCATAAATCGCGGTATCGATTTGCAATATCCGCAATGAGCAAGATAAAAAAAAAGCTCGAAGGAAACCGTTGTCACGGCGCCCCGGTCAAGGAGAACACCGTCGAGACGTCATGGAAATGAAATTTTTGCGCAACTCGGGCGACAGGCTTGGCTGATTGATCAGCAACCGACCTACGTTCGCATCGCGTCCTTTTCAAGGAAACATAACTCCTACGATAGCGGAGGTGGCAATAAGTTCCGGTACGCTGCCGCTCTAAAAGAATCATGAATGAAACGTTTCGCAGTTTCTGTTGCAGCGGTGGCAACGATGTTGCGCCGTCGATGTTGCAGAACGACGGAGAGATGCGATAAGAAATTGAAGGAAAGAGAGAGAGAGAGAGAGAGAGAGAGAGAGAGAGAGAGAGAGAGAGAAAAGCGTTATAGTAGGTAGAGATATATGGAAAGGCCGAAGCAGATTTGCGTCCGTTGCAAATCGCTCAAGGAGATCCAGTACTGACTCACTACCTATGAGAATGTGGATCTATCATTCATTTCTTCTCTCTATTCTCACTTTTTTCAAAAATTATCGAATTTTTACCACGTAGATCGAATTATCCACTCTAAATTTTTTCAAGTGCAAATAAGACAAGGATATATGGTTACACGAAACGCAATTGTCATACAATTTTTTATCAAAATTTCATCTTATGCCAATTTCCACCAATGTTGATTAACTTCAACCTCGGTTTAACTTGCTCTATCTTTTTTTAATTTTTAGAACTAGAAGAAGATAAAAAGTAAGTTAAACCAAGATTAATCCTCAGTTATGAAAACTAAGTTCTAAAGCATTCTATTTGAAATACAGAATGCAGGTAAATTATTACAACAATTGATAGGGAAAGGGTTGAAGTTTTTTTACCTATAATTTAGAACCTCATAGTATTAATCATACAGATTGTACAATTGTCCAAAAATCTTTGCTTTGGGTTTAAATGACCTGTTGCTGTAGTTAAGGTTAAAGTTAATTTATTTTTGGTAAAAGAAATAAGCATAAATTATATTCTATATAAAAGATACATTTATAAATCAGTATATGAAAGAAGAAAAAAATATCATCTTTCTATTTAATATACATATTTCATATGTACACTGTTAAATTTATAGTGTCAAATTTAACTTAACGTGAGTCGCCACTGCTCCTACTAAATATATCGTTATTTTATACTAAAACAATGATTATATTTGACATTATGCAGTGTCAATTTAATACTATATAGTGTAAATTGACACAATATGTCAAATTTAACTATCATTTTGGTAAAAACTAATGATATATTTAGTAGGAGCAATGGCGACTCACGTTAGGTTAAATTTGATACTATAGGTTTAACAGTGTAGCATAATTCTGTATATTACATTGAAAGAAAAAAATAGTTGCAATTATTGTAATTGAATTATAATTTATTATTATTTTCGATGCCACCTATATATTTTTGGTAGAAGTATAAATATAATTAATTATTATTGACATATTATAGTAACGATAATTAGAAAAATAAAGCTTCTAATTATAATTCTTTTCATGCAATTATAGTTACAAATTCTAAACGCTTTTCTTTTTAACGTAAAATGAATGTCTCGTCGATATATTTAATGCTTTAATTTGAACGTGGATGATTTCGGTGACGGGTAACATCCCTGCTGCTACACGATAAGCAGCAATCCTTTATCACAGTCGCGGGCGTACCTTGGGGTCCAGGAACGCGTTCTCCGAAATTTATTTACGACGCGCCGTAAATGCGGACAGCGTTTCGAATCACCGTAGGCGGAGTACGATCTCACAAAGGGCGCGAGAATCTGATTTGTATACACACTGGCCCTTCCTTCTCCTTCCCGTTCTTCTCCTCCGTTGTAGTCCTATTCGTTCTTTTTCGCGGAGCTGCTTCTGAACAAGGAGGAGGTCAGAGAACGACGATGATGGAGAAAGAGGGGGAGAGAGAAAGAGAGAGAGAACATGTGTAAAAACGGAGGAACCGCGGGGTCCCCCGAGTCGCTGCGCCACGTAGATGAGGTGGTGCTATGTTAAACATGGCGCCGGACAAAGCTGCCGACGAAACCATCTCATTTCAGTGCTATCCTCTCCCGGCTGCCTTATTATATACCGGTCGACCGGCGCTCACCGGCGGTTCTTCTTTCTTTTTTCTCTCTCTCTCTCTCTCTCTCTCTCTCTCTCTCTTTCTCTAGTATCTTCTCATCCTTATTCCTCTCTTTTTACATCTTCGCTTGTATTGGCTCTTCTTTCAACCTTCCCCTCTTTCCTCCCCAAAATCTACCTCCCTCATCATTCTTCCTCTCTCCTTTATCTTCATTCTGTTCTCGTTTCTTCTCGATGTTCTGTGCACGTCCAGTCTGAGATACGCCGTAAAGATCGAGATAAAGAGTTTTTGATTTTTTCGATATTGCTATGTTTATCTTCAACGACGCCTCGGGTTTCTTAATTTGTGTCATCGGATTGCGAGAGTGGCGTTTAACTTTCCGATGTCATGTCGCCGGATATAAATAGTGTTCTTTCTCATCGTATTAAATATTGATGATAGACTTTTCGATCGACTTTTCTTTAACAAGAATGTCGTGCTGCTAATTATTGTGAACGGCAAGACATGAGAGAAAGACATTAAACTACTAATGTACTGTATTTAAGTAATAAAATTCTATCGTTTAATTTTAAGTAGACTTAATTTAATTTTCCAGAATTATCTCTAATTTTTAAGAAGCTGATTATCAACATATTTAATATAGGATGTTAAAGAAGTAAAAAGTCTCTTTTGATTTTATATTGTAACATTATTTGCATTTCAATAATGTTTATATAATTGACATTAAAAAAAAGATTAAGTACTTCAACAAAGCTGTAGCTTGCTGGGCGAGTTTAACATCTATAACTAAGAAGATTAGACGGTTCAATAAAAAAAATATGTCTGCAAGCAATTATCAGTATGCTAATTCAGCTAATTCTTTGCTACAATGAAAATTGCTAATGTAAGTTTTCAGCAAAAAGTATACACTATCTTATCTGGCATATTTTGTTAAAAATTTTAATCTTACATGTTGAATTAATTGTCATAAAAAATTATCTTCGCTATATTAACAATGTGCTTTTACAACAAATATAATTACCTACAATGGCTAACTTCCAAGTGTACAACTTTGTTACTTTAACATAGAAAACTGGCTGTTCGTATATTACAGCTGTAGATTTTGTAAATCAAATTTTTATTAATTGTTTTGACAAGTCTTTTTTCTCCTGACTAAATTAATCTCAACTATCAGCGGACGTTCTCCAATGTTCTATTGACTGCAATGTGGTCTGGTTTCTGTATTCGGTCTCTAAAATCCTGGTTCTTTCCATATCCTTAATCATTGTGGTACTCCGTATCCGACAGGCGTTTATCTCACGCGGAAAACTAATTCTGACGCACTAATAGCGACGGAAGTCAAGTACGATATAGTACTTCCCGCTTATGTAGGCACGCCGCACTTGTGGATGCACGTGCGCGTATGCAGTTAGGCGCGATACAGACCCGTTGTGTCATGTTGCAGAGAGCACGGAGGGGCCCGTGCGTGTCGAAGTAATTTCTGTTGTCGGCGATTTTCACAGCGAGAGACAGACCAGTTCCTCGAATACTCGTTCCCGATCTCGTCATGTAAATTACAGAAGAGAGAATCGCATTGTACATTTCCTCCTTTACCGATATACCGTCGAAACGTTGCGATGCTTCCGAATTTGTTGCATAGACGTAATAAGAATAGACTGCGTATTCCTATATGTCATTCTCGATTTAGAAAGAGTGAGGTCGTTTGAAACATATCGCTCACTCTATCTAAAGTATCGAGTTAAAGAGTTAGGTCTGAAGCACAGAATCTTGCATTATGCATAAAAAAACTAATTATATCAATCAAAATCCTTCATTTTCTTCTTTTCCATGAAATAAAAGATTCTGATTGGTTGATTTTCTTATACCTTACAAGTTCTGTATTATGCAAAACTCTATGCTCCTGTTCTTAAGTCTATCACACACAGAATGACATAAATTTCAGCAATTAAAGCCGCTGGATCATTGACTATCCGACGTAAAAATGCCATATTGATTAAGATATTGATTAATCCAGCAGTCCTGTTATGGTTATGCAGCTTATGTCATTTTGTGTGTGATGGTCCATAGAACTATATAGCACATAAAATGCATAAATATGGCATAGCGTAGCATAAGGGCGATCACATACAAAATTACATAAGCTGCTTAACCAAAACATAAGGCTCCTAGACCAATAAGCATCTTACGTAAATCAACGCTTCTTTATGTTGGATGCTTATTTGTTCTGCGGTCTTATACAGCTTATGTCATTTTGAGGGAAATCCATAGACGTTGCTCAAGATTCGAAATGGTCTTGAGCTAGTGCTTGAGATGTCATGAACTAATCAGAAAGCCAGTATTATAGCATCTTAAGACATTGCTTGAGATTGTCTTGAGATTAAGGACTATGGATTCCGGCCTTTGTATGTGATGGCTCTAAGACTGTCTGGACCAATAAGCATGCAACATAAAGTTGCCATTGACTTTTTTACTCATTGATCCATGCGGTCTTATGCTAGTTACGCTTGTACATTTTGTGTGGTATAGCCCAATTCTTTCTGACGAAGCACAAATGTTAAAAGGGAATGCGCAGTTGATTCTTCTACTGTTATCACGTTGGATTATCGATAAAACCGCACGTAACTCGTTTGCTTCTTATGAATGCATGTGATGCACGTGATAATTTTTATATAAAAATCATTTGCCATGAACAATGCAAAATAGAAAATTATAGCATCTCACTTCTGACATTTTAACATTAATATACGCTGCGCTTTGTAATCGCGATCGAAGCTTAACGTTCAAAGATAAAATGCAAGACAAAAAAGTAGTCAGCAATGTTGATAAGAATGATATTAATACTCATTAATACTCGTTTGCTGCATGCGTTTTATGATATCTGCGAAGATATGTTTATATGTATTACAATCACAGGTGCGGACAAGAATGACGCTATTAAGTTGAAAATACCATAATTATTCACATAACATCTTGTGTCTATATGAAACTCGACATGTTGCAAATTATCATAGAAATTGTGCAAGCAATATTATAAATAGTACATAGATAGAGTTTTTCTGTTTTTAATAAAAGAATAATTAATTTAAAATTTTATTAATCCTATTATAAATGATTAAAAAAAAAATCAATATCTTTTGTATCTCAGTCTCAATCCTTATTTTTATGTTATATACGAAGAATAGTTTTTTCTCTATTTCAATAAAAGAATAATTAATCTAAATTAAAAATTTCATTAATTAATTAATTATAAAAAATTTTAATTATAAAGAAAAATCGATATCTTATACGTCTCAGTCTTCAGTCAGTTATATTCATAAAGATATTCCGAATTGGTAGTACTGGTATCGTATTTCTGCCATCGCATTTTTTTTCTTTAGGAACGAAAAGAATTTACCAAAACGTGAAGGCCTAAAATACGTTGACACGCCACTCTTGCAATTTAAAGACGCAAATCCCCTTATCGAAACTCCTGGGGAATTCTCAAACGTTCTGACGACGGAGTGACGAGACTTCTGGGCCTTAAGGACCCGCGTTCGATAGGCCGCGTTCGCGATTACCGTGATCTCGCCTTTCACGGATTCCCCCGATTGCCTCATTATTCCACGAAGCGCGATTATGCCGATAAGCATCTCTTCCCGTTTCGCCAGTGCACTTTATAATCATTCAAGCACGGCCGTTCGCGAGCCGAACGTTTCTGAGAACTGGACTCGCGAGACGTTCTCTAAGCTTAGTGACATTCCACGCCAATACTTCTCTCGTCTCGTATTTCGCGCTCATGCGTCCTCTTCTCCCACCATTCTTCTCTTCAGCATCCTGCCAATACCTTTTCTTTCCGCTCCTTCCTCTTTTGCTCCATCTTCTTCTCCTCCTTGTTTCCTCTTTCAATAGTTTGTGCAACGGCATGATTATTAAAACTCTGACTTTTTAAAATTTATATCGGCCTTGTGGCACCTGCTGCACTTTATCACTCCGCAGATTTCTCAACAATTGTGTCACTCACCGTGCTGTACGTCACGCACCGACACACGAATTAGCATACGTTAATTTAGCAATCGTCGATTCGTAAAATACTTCTGCAGCAACTTCTTAGCCTTTCGCGTTTCTTATTAGTCTATAAGTATACTCGTCGTAATGCATTGAAATGAAGGTAATTCAATTTAGCTTAACTTAAACATAAAAAATTATTGTTCATCGATAAAATTTGATATCATTGTAAAAATAACTTGAGGAAAATCAAATTTACGACACGTAATATTAACATATTGCACAAATTATTCTACTGCATCTTAAATCTATAACGAGAATGGAAAATATTATTGATATTGATATCAAACAGATTTCGCGCTTTATAAATAATGCAGATATTCTCTAGTCTTTATTTAATTGAAATTCGAACTTTAAAATTTAAAAAGCAAACTCTAATAATCTCCAAAATCCCATTATCGAAAATAAACACGAAAATAATCCTGCACAATTTAAGATTCTTAAAGGATTGTTTCCGTAAACTTCAATATTATCTTTTTTATTTGTTTATTTTGTTCATACAATTAATTGGAATTATTATCGCTATCTTTATCGAGCTAGTACAAGTATGTATTTTCCGTCTCCTGCGTACAGTGATCGAATTAACAACCGCGATCCGCTAAAAAATTATAAAATAACAAAGTTTAATCCTTCATCTTTTCTATTTAAAAGAAGGAATAGGAAGAATCAATTATAAATATTGAATAAGGATGTATTATATGTAATCTTTAACAAAATGTAAAAATTACAAATTTTTAAATATTATATTTGTCAGAAAGTAATACAAAAATATAATAAAATTTAATAGCGATAATTAATTAATTAAAAATATTAAGATTATTCAGTAATCAAAATTAATATTAATAAATATTAATAAAATTATTAATTAAATAATAAAAAATTATTTCAATAAAAAGTAAAGATGTTTTTGAAAACTAATTAAGACAAAATGGGAAAATTTTCATTTAAGCTATAAAATTGTATTAATTATTAAATATATTATTATTGTTGATCTGTTTCATAACATTTATTTTACAGAAAGTATAAATTCTAATCACTTTTCGCAGAGATTATACACTTAATATGTCCTTAAATTTAGATAACGTTTAAAGAACATTTCTCAAAGGAATCTACTAGGATGTTCGTTACGTTAACCTTGAACGATTAGCGGAGTCTCGCGAGCTGCATCGAGCTACATTCCAATTATACATTCTGATTTCGTTCATTTCGGCAAGGAGAGAACCGTGTCGATGACGGTACGTCGAGTGCATCTCCTAGGCGAACGTCTGACAGTCGATCGGTCGGATGCGCGATGCACTCCTCACGTTCACCGCCTGGTATCGCTGGCCCGCTCCCGCTTCTTCGCTCGCTCGGTCGCTCTCCTCATCACGGGATGCCGGCCGATGCACCGGCACGGCGCGACGTGGTGCAGCGACTTCGCAATGCCTGGAATGCGGCGGCATTACGCATGCGCACCGCGTACCTTACTCGGAACAGACGAACAGCCGGATCCGTTATGTCCCTCGACGACGACCTCACGATCGTCTGCGGGGACTTAACCGAGACCTGCGGCTCGCCGGTGTCTGTCTCTCTTTCTCGTTCTTCTCCCTCCCTTCTCTCTCTCTCTCTCTCTCTCTCTCTCTCTCTCTCTCTCTCTCTTTCTTGTCCGCTCTGTCTTAGTCTCTTCTTCTTTCTCTCTTCCGTCACGGAGACGTCTAAGTTCCTAATGCGAAGTGTACGGCATCGTAGCTCTGTTGCATTGCTCGAGACACCTGCTTTACCTTACCTTACCCGTAGTTGCTGTTCGCCGACGATTAATCTTGTTCGCCGCATACCGCGATACGCGAGGAACTCGGATTACCTCTCCCTATATATCTATCTCTCTCTCTCACTCGCACCCTCGCTCTCTTTCTCTTTCCGATTAGGCACGATCGGTCTAATGCGAGCTAATTGATTCCGGTTGCGAACGCTGACGGTACATTACTCGGTCGAGAATGATAGAGAAGCGCGCGATAATAAAGCGCTAAATCACGCGAGACGCATTTCGCAGATGAGTAATCGAAAAATGTCACGATTATTAGTGGTACTTAGTATCCTTATCCACACAGCTTTCAAATGTATCTCTCAGAGTACACTACAATCTGCGCTCGCGAAGAGCCCGCGAGTCAAGGAATAGCTTTTCGTATTGTAACTTCAAAGTTATAACGATCGACGAATCGACAACGAAGAGAGGAAACGAGATGTAACAGTAAAGCAGTAAATATGTCACTTCGAGAATCGGCTGAAAATTACGTGTGAAGAAAATTGTAGTTGCGATAGAGTTATCGCATTAGGAAGCGTAGGAGGAGAGGAACATCCCTGTGTAGAGGGGTGCGTAATCACTACGATCGCGACGCGAGACCGAGGATGGATACTACAGCGGCGGCGGCGTCGGCGTCGGGGTTGATCTTACGGTCCTATGGTTTTATGGCGTTAGTCCGTGGCCGGTGGCCCTCTCTCGCCCCCTCCCTCCTTCCTCTCTCTCCCTCTGACCCCCGTTGGGACTCACGGAGCTGCAAGAGCCAGGAGAGCTCGCCTTGGCGTTGGTGGAATGCGGGACGGGCAAATCGCGGTCGGCCCGCTCTTGCGCCTCGTTCCCATGCATTCCTTCCTGCCCCTCTCGCCCTTCTCCTCGCGTTCTCTTCGTCCCTTGGTCTCCCTCTTCCTTTCTCTCTCTTTCTTTCCATATCCTCCTCTGCCCTCTCTTCTTCCCGCCCTCCCCATATCTCTCTCTCTCTCTCTCTCTCTTGCTCTCTCGCTTTCTCTTTGCTCTCTCGCTCAGACACTGCTCCACACTACTATGCACTCGGACGTTTCATCTCGTTTCTCTCCTCCCTCTCTCTCTCTTTCTCTCTCTCTCTCTCTCTCTCTCTCTCTCTCTCTCTTTCGTTGTAGTGTACACACGTACGTATGACACACATGCACCACAAACGAAGATTTTGCCTCTTCGCTTTT
This sequence comes from Atta colombica, assembly GCF_001594045.1. Classification (NCBI taxonomy): domain Eukaryota; kingdom Metazoa; phylum Arthropoda; class Insecta; order Hymenoptera; family Formicidae; genus Atta; species Atta colombica. Next base: position 1,209,777 of record NW_017259192.1, on the reverse strand, counting down.
CTCTCTCTCTTTTTCTTCTCCCTCTATCCCACTTGTCCCCTTTTCTTTCTTTTTCAGATTCCTCTCTATGTCTCCCGCACGGGCGCACACGCGAATTCGCAGATCTTTCCCTTTCTTTCTTTTCCTCCGCGCTACCCCCCCCCCCCCCCCCCCCCTCCCCTCTCTTCCCGCTCCCCGCGATACTCTATCTCGCTCGCTTACGCGCGCGTGCACATACATATGTGCACGCACAACACGCGATAGACGTGCTATCTTCCTCTCTTTCTCGCACGCGCGGCCGAATCTCTGCGCGAACATCCTTGCGCCTCCCTCAGAACCGAACCATCCCGTCTCGTCCTGTTCCTCGACTTCCTTCTGCTTCTCATCGAACACGCTCTTTTAACCGAGCCGTACCTCGTCGCGGCGGGGAAAGCCTCGTCATGGCATCTTAACCGATCGACTCGTGCCCAACGGGCAACATTGTTGCGAATCGAAGAAATAAATATTGAGATGGAACAATATCGAGATGCGTTAACCGCCTTATATTATTTGCCGTTTTATTTGAAACGTTTGTTCTAATTTTTATTTTCACGATGGAGACCGTCAATTAATCTTCGTAAACACGATTTACTCGTACAAAATTATTAATTTTTTTTTTATCTCTTAACATTATTGTATGAATTCTTTATTAAAAAGTGAGTATAATAATGAGTTAATATTTCTAGCAAAGAAGATTTCTTAAATTTAATTAAATATATAATTTTAAGTTTATAAATTTTTATTTTCAAAAGTTTTACTTCTATGTTTAATTCTTATTTAATATAAGCATTTTAACCGATCGATTCGTGTCGATCGATTAAAATATGAGATAGGGCAATATTGAGTTGTGTTATGCGCCTTAATACCTATATTATCTGCTATTTTATTCGAATTCCAATTTTTAATTTTTAATTCATAACTAACTGTCAATTAATTTTTGTAAACATAATCTACTCAAACAATTATCAAAATTATTAATTTTTTTATATTATTACGTTAAGTTTATTAAAAAATACTAATAATAATAAGTTAATATTTCTAGCGGAGTTTCTTCTTTTATAATTTGAATATTTAAGTTTAATTAAATAAATGATTTTAAGTTGATAAATTAGTTTCTATTCTCAAAACTTTTACTTTTATATATTTAATTCATATTCGATATAAAATTCTAAACCATTCGCACACGTAATTAAAAGGAAACAACGTCGTGTGAATTGAATCTTTATCTAATATAATAGTGGATTGAACAATAAATAATTACTTCTTGATAGCCGGTTTTTACAAAGTACGTTTTCGTGCAGTATTAGCTTCCGATGTTCGTCATTCTGCGAGGAGCGGATAGGTGTTGCCACGTAAGGACAACCACGGCTTTATGGAATTCAACATGGCGTCCACGGTGCGTCCGATGGAGTTACAGCGACCGCCATGTTGATACACACCAACATACTCCTCAGTCAACATGATCTATTAAGTACTGTCGCTGTATCTAACTTGATCTCTAATTTATTATTCGATCATCAGAACTAACAGCGGCATTTAACAATCAAATTATTTAACTTTGCAGTCGAATTTGCTTATATCTACCGAGCTTTAATTCGCGATGATAACATTCATTTTTCAAGTTCCCGTTTCTTTCTCGTTTTTTTTTTTATTTCATAGAGAAACAATTGACAATGATCTCTTTTGGACTTCTTTTAGATTTTCGCATTTTTTCCCGGGGAATCACCTATATTGACTGCTCGTATATAGTTGGCCTGGATCTTAGATATGCGTAGGTAACGGTGCGAAAACGTGGCACGTGTTCAGTCGTGCGTGCGTGCGTGCATGCATGTGTGTGCCGAAACTCACACGCGCGCAGCTTTTTTTCGCGTTGGAGATGACCGGCCTGGTCAGATCTCTTTTTTTCTACTAGGAGAAATTCGCGGTTTTCGACACGAGACAGCACGACGCCAGTGTCGTATGCTCGGCGAAATATTCCTCGATTATCACTTTATAAGCCGATGAATAACGGAGAACAGGATCTACATTTTTTATCACTTTTTTAGTTTTTTGAATTGTTTGTGAGGAAATGCTGCAGGTAACTGTAACTATATTTCGAACAAAATCTTATTTGTATCTACATATAAACGCAATACTGCTCGATGTTAGTGACAAACGCATTCGTCGCGCATTTTTCTCTTTGCCGTTAGAATAAATTTCGGAGTTAATTTCCGTGTAAATTTATGCGTAGCGAATCATTTGAATTATTATGAAAAAAAGTATAATGAATAAGCAGCCACAGTTGTTCTTTCTGACATTGTCACATATTTTGCATAACAAGATTCAAACGGACCACCAAACATGATAAATACTTTTTAATCTATGCACAAGTGAAAAAAAGGAGCTAATGGCTTTTCTAAATATCCCGTCGACACACATTGACATAACCGCGATAGTGGTCATTCATGTGTTGTTAATTTCTTTATCAAAGTAGTAAATATCAGATTCTATGATTTTATATGCCGCAAGATTTTAATCGAAAATTTATACGGTAATTCCGTATTAAAACCGTTACGTTAATAGAATGTTGATTTATTTTCTCAATTTGTTACAGAATCTATTTATGTCAAAATAAAGTCAGGAAATTTATATTTTATAACTCTGGAAATTTTTATAAACTATTATATTGTTTATGGCAGTTTATGTCAGTTTTTAAATTAATAGCAAAAAAAAGAAATACGAGAAAATAAATAAATTTTTGACGTGTTAGATATGAAGAAAGTTCAAGCAATTTAAGGAGGCAAAAGTAATCACAGGAAGTTTAAACTTTTCCACGTCATTCTAATCTAAATTAAGCGGTTTTCTTTTAAAAGCTTATACCCTCCTCCCTTCCGTTCTATTTTCGACCTGAATACATTATTCATCATTGTAGCGTCCTCTACTCGTCGACACAGCGTGAAATCTCAATTAAGACAGTTATACGAAAGGAGTCGGCGAGTTTCTCGTTAGAAAATATTCCTTCCTGAAAATTCGTCATGGATCTACGCGCGTGTCAACTTATTCGCCAATTCGCCAGTACTTTCTCCCGGATCCTGAGCACTCCTCGCGCGAAACATTCCACGGTATCCTCCGCTCTCTACGAGAGAGTTCTCAGCCACCCCGTTCCTAAGGTTATCTACCCGACTTCTCTCCGTCGTCTTCTTTCGCCCACCGTCCAGCTCGATCTCGGCTGCTGCCTCTCGCACTCGAATCTTTTGCGGCCGCGAGTTAGCGTGCTGTACTCTTCGCGCCCGCACGAAAGAATGATAGCTTCGCTAATCGGTAGATTAGTCACGCGTAAATGTTACGGTAATATGATTAGCGTAGTCAAAGAAAGGTCGACGCTAATTAATATGTTGTGCGTATCTTGCACTCGGCAAGTCGCACAGAACTTACTTTGAAGGCTCTTTTAATATAAGACTTGTTGTAGAAATTAAGTGTTTAAATTGATATACAAGATGTAAGATCAAAGGCTAAAATAAACGAGTAAAGTATATATAAGAAACTAAGAACGAGGTTCGCTATTCTATATATATGACATTCCGCGATTCGGAAAACAGAGTTTTCATTCAACATAAGTATATATTTGTTTAAATGATATCTGTTTAGTCTTTCAGTTTTCTATTGACCTTGGTACATGGAAACTTCTTCAATATAGAATTTTAAGAATATTTTATATTTACATATGCACTACTGATAATTTTTCTTACATAAGCCTTTAATTACACATCCATAGAAAAAATTCCATATCTAACGCTACTTACTCTTCGATTTATTTATAAAATAGGATTGATATTGGAATAATTATATTTATTGTTGAAAAAGGAATATTTTTATTCTTAAATGAAAAAGTTTTAAATCTAGAAAATGATCTAGTTACTATATATAGTATATCGATCCGAATATTATGGTATCAAGATCATACGTTAAATTTTTAGATTTATTCTAAATACACATACATATATAATGAAAAACATATAAACTTAAATTTATGTATTACTTTGTCTTGAGATAATAAATCAATTCAAATCTTATTTAATTCGAAGGAAGATGATAAAAATTAATCTAATTTTAAAATATTGTTTTATTTTTACTGCACAAGATTGTGATAAAATTAAATCAAGAATATTTTTATTTTGTTATCAGAAATCCTTTCTGAAAATATTTTAAGAAAATATAAAGAAAGCCTGCCCTATGTATATTGCTTTTTCGTGTCTTTTCGATATTTTGCATCATAAATTATGGCTAATATAACATTTTTATTTTTATTTTTTATTTATCTCTTAAATCTTATACAATTTCTCTAATTATTTAAACGTTCTTTCCAATATTTAATTTTATTTGTAATAAGTTATTAATAATGTGTGTTTTAATCTTATGTATTGTAATTTCTCTAATTATATTTAAATGACTGAGGATGACTAACAAATAAAGTCGAAATGTTCGTTCCATATTAATGATTATAAAAAATTCACATCGTTTATATTATAGTTTAATACCTTAATAAACTTTCATCTTATTTTTAAGCTTGTGTTTGACCTATTCATTTGTTATCTTTTAAATATATTTATATACTACAACAATAAAAGAAGAAATTAAAATATAAGGCGCAATGGTATCATGATGTATGTGAACGATGACCGTTCCCTCGATCTCGAAACAATTCAACGTCGCCCTAGCCGTCTGGCGAACACGGTAGACGAAGCCGGGAGTAGTCAGGGACCCTGACCGTGGAAAGCAGAAAGAACTCAGGAAGGAAAAGAAGCCACGGCACCCGAACCACCAACGGTGGTAGTGCGCGTTCAAGGGCCCGCGATGGTAGTGGGGCACTCGCAAGAGGGAGACCAGCCACAACAGCGGGGAGAAGGAACGACGATACATATATTCGTGCATACACGTACATATCCGCGTACACGTATCGTGAATACAAGAGGAGGAGAGGAGTAAGGGAGGGGGGAAGGCGATCATTCTCGGAACTCGGGTGACCTCCCCCGGTGCAACTGGCGAACAGCCGGACCCGACGGGTTAACTGTACAACCACTTATATACCTCGACGCCGTAGGAATGCGGCGACGATGATGCCGTCGTTCCATGAAATAACGCGCGACATGCCGCGGCATGACATACCTCTCGCCGAGAATCATGCGTGTCCGCGTGAAGAAGAGAGAACCACCTTATACTGGATGATCCCTGCGCGAGAGCGCAGATCACGTCATTCATTCACCTGTGCCGTCTCTACCGTTGACCGCCTTTACCGAACCTGTCGTCGTTCTGCTGCCAACTCGCCAACTGATCTATTGTTTCCCGTAAATCCTGGTCGTTTGCGGATCGACGATTCACCGAGTTGGATCGCGGAAGAGCCTCCTGTATCGCGTCTGAATCGCTCAAGCATCAGTTTTTTTCACCTCGGATTGATTCGCTTGCGTTCACGTGCTGATTGTCTAATCACATTTTTGCGGGCGATGCGGATGCATGATTTTTCGCGACATTAACGGCAACATTTTTATGCGAATATAGTAGGAATGGAAAGAGAGTAGGTTTTTATTATTTTATTTCAGATATTTAGATGTTTAGTTTCGCTCTTGATGTGATAATTTTACTTTCAAATAATGTATCTTTTTGTTTGTAAAATTTTTAGAATGCCTAATTAATTTTTTACACTTGCACTCGAAATAAAAATAATTATGAAACAAGAAACACAATTATTTTGAAAACGATATAAAAATTATCAGTATTTGCGAAAATGCTGAAATAATACAGTGATTAGACATTTTTGCGGGCGTATTGATTTTCCGTGACACGATAAAATTTTTATACGATTATAATGAGAAAAGAGTAGATTTTTTATTATTTAATATTATTTAAGTGTTTTGCTCTTGTTAGAAATTTTTGAATAATACCGCTGTGTTTTCGTAAAATTTCTAAAATGTCAATTAATTTTTAAACTAAATAAAAATAACTACAAAACATAACTATTTTGAGAGCAAGACAAAATTATATCGAGATTTTCGAAAATCCTGAAATAATTTAATTCTTAAGTATAATTATATCGTAATTATTAAGTTAGAATTGATTTCTCTTTGAATATAAAAGAGAGAGAAATATTCGCAAAATGCTATTTGTCGTGAAATATGATTACTAACAACGAATGAGTCTGAAGCCCCAGAACGACTTGTTCGTTGCAGCGTTCACCTCGTAAAGTCCGGCGCTCATGAATATCGAATTACGGGAGCTAGATCGCGGAAGATCTTCGTTACCTCGTTCCACGTACCAGAACCGAAGGGTTTTTCTTCGTTTCGGTCGCTTCGCGCGCATGTGGCTCAGTCCGGTTTGGTCGAGTCATTCATTCGAATAGTTAGTCTCGTGACTCTCTATGAAGTCCAGTACCGTTTTCTCACTTTTTATGGACCTTAGAATTGGATCATTTCGCTAACCGAACAAGTCTTTCTCGGTCGTTCCCCGTCTTCAATTCAGCTCCGATCATAGGGTTCTTGCGAGACCCCACGGTTCCAGTTTCATAGGAATATACTATTAGCGTTGATCCTGAGAAGTTTTCCATTGAAGCTTCACCGATAGAAAGAAAGAGAGAAAAAGAGATGAATAACGCTGACATATTCATGCTATGTTCTCGCAGCTGCATTATAATTAATTTCGCAATTGCTTTCGAAGAGATATTAACCGTCGACAAGCAAGTAAACTTTACTTCGTTTACTTTCGCAAAAGTCGCAAGGATTGATCTTTGACTTTAATTAATTTTTACTCTACTATCGTGAGTTCAAATAGGAACTAGAAATACTTTAGAAATTATTTTTAAAATGACTCGCACTTTTCCTTGAAATATTTTCATTTTGCGTAACTCAATATAAATAATTCATTTTACATCCCGTGAAATTCAGTCTATCCATATCAATTCGTTCGCGAGGCTTCTTCTCGTGAGCTCGCAAAGTTCAACCTCGACTCGCTCGGAGTAGTGAATGGAAGGATTCGTCGCGGGATTGGCAGAACGCGGGGACGAGAGCGGTCAGAGAGAGATGATATTCCGAAGTTGAGGAGAATTCTGCGGCGACGGTGTGCAATATGTGAGATATCCCTTTGGCTTGTGCGCCGTGTTAGATTGTGTACGCGATCCCGTCGTTCATTCACCTGTTACGTCTCTCTCCCGCCATTCCTTTCCTCCTTCGTTCCATCTTGCTCGTTCGCTCACCCGTTTCTTCGCTCGCTTGCTCTCGCTGCCTGCCTTTCTCCCTCATTCTTCGACGTGATTCTACCATGCTATTACTTGTACCATAGATCACGCTCGGTGGTCCGCGAGGTCGCGGAAAAGAGAGATAGAGATGAACGGAGGTCGAGGAAAAAGGTCTCGCGAGCTTGCAACGAAGCTAACGTTCTATCTCTTCTATATCGATCGCGTCACTAATGCGTAATTATTTTTGCGAATATTTGCGTATAAATTGTTTTTTATACCTCGTTTTATTTTACATTAGTAGTTATATTTGAAAAATCATGTAAATGTTAATCTTAATTAGTATTCACGGGTATTCTAGTGGATCCGATATTTTTTTAATTATTATACGTTATGAAAAATAAATAAGTTTAAGTTACACTTATTCCTTGGATTATCTTCAAAATGAAACAAATCATTCAATTATATTAATTTTAAGCAAAGATACATTAACTTAAGGTATAATAAATTTAAAACTTAATTTAAAGAATACACTCGTAAATACAAGGAAAAAACGATAAAGTATTTAAAAATTCAGTTAGACACGGATTTGAAAATAAGTTCATTAGATTATCAAAATAATCATGTAGAACTTGATGTAGAATACTCAAATTGATTGTTAGAATCAAGTCAAAATTTTTTGCAGTATTATTCATCATGCTTGAGATTCTTACATAATTATTTTAATGGTCCAATAAAATTATTTCAGATCTGTATTTAAATTTTTAAATATGTTTTATTTTTAAATATATTTTTAAATACTTCGGCAAAATCATTCTTTCTATACTAATTAAGAAAATTTTGGAGCGAATATCATTTAGGAAATATATCTAGATTTGTATTTAATTGTGTAATAATCAAACTTGATTTATACACTGAAAAAATATAGTCAATTTTAATAAATATTTAGTTGAATACTGCCAACTAAATATTTATTAAATATAAAGATATATTTATTTGATACAAGAAATGTTAATTTAATTTAACAATCTTTTTTTTTTATTGAACAAGTATTTACTTGCTGTAAGTAAATGTTTAGTAGAATTAAATATTTATTAAAATTAACTATATTTTTTTTTCAGTGTACATACCGAGTAATATTCAATCTAAATTAACGTGTTTAACCTGTATTCACTTTATGTATATAAATGTAAATGTACGGAAGCCTGGAATGATCTGTGGCGAATGGATATTCAATATTGCAACAAACAATTAATGTCAAGGATACTTGTTATGTATTACGTCAATTTACTTATGGTTATTCCGCCAATGATTTTACCTGTTGCCGGGCATTACAGTCCGCGTAACTCGAAGCGAAACTCGAGGCTTTGTCGTTCATTGACATCTTATTTATGAGCGGCGATCCTGGTCGAGTAAGCTTAGCCGTTCTTCGGTAGGCATGAAAGAGCGAGCGGTACATACGGCTGTATCTAAAGGAAGCCTCGCGGCTCTCCAAGCTTCGCTCCGATCGCAAAGATAGAAAAATCTGGAGAATGTCGAAGCTGTCGACCAGTTTCAAGAACTCACTACCACATCGAAGAAAGAGATAGAGAAAGATTGTGTGTGTGCGTGCGTGCGTGCGCGTGTGTGTATGTGCGCGTGCGTGCGTGCGTGCGTGCGTGTGTGTGTGTGTGTGTGTGTGTGTGTGTGTGTGTGTGTGTGTGTGTGTGTGTGTGTGTGTGTGTACATGCGCAAGTTAATTCTAGCGGAGCCACCTTGTCTCCTTTGGTTTCGTTCTTATCGTATTAAGTCCTTTTCTCTTTCTCTCCTTTCCTGTCTCTTTCTTTCACTTTTTCCCTAATCTGATGATGACGGAATGGTCCCTATTTTTGCATACCGCCGTTGCAGTTCATCGGTGCACAATCTTATTCGTAAATAGATGCTTCTTGCGTTCAGTAGAAGATCGAGATATCTTAATACGACTAGTACGAAAATGTCACGATACTTATGTACTGGAACGCGACCGCGTGAAAGAATCGTTCATCACCATAGAAAATGAGTTATATAAAAAATTTTATTAATGAAGTTACTTAACTCTAATTAGTATTTGTTTTGAAATTTTTTTAACTGATATTTGCGAATGGTATTCAGCGTACTTTAAATGAATATATCTTAAAATAATTAATGATTTTTTTTCATTTTGAAGGACAAAATTTGAGGAATAAGATTATCTAACTAAAACTTACGTAAAAAACATTTGAAAAAGTTATAAATAATTTTTTATTACATTTGGCGCATAAATATCTGGATCTGTGAATAGCAATTATGATTAAAAAATTTTTAAATCAAGAACGTATAGTTTTACACTATACTAGTTATATATACTAGTTTATATATTACTAGTTATATATTACTAGTTAGTATATATACTAATATATATACTAGTTCACACTAAAAAAAATTTTAGTCATTTTTGATTCAATGAATCGTTAATCAATGTCCGCTTAATATCCATTTAATGTAGTTAATTCATTGATACAATAATTGGATTCAGTTATATAACTAATATATTCATTCTTGCAATGAATTCTAATAATAATAGTTTTATATAAATCATTATGAGAATTCATTGGATCAATTTTCATTATTTTTTCATAATTCAATGAATATTTTATTATATTTACGTACAGTTTTGGTTCACAGTGCATAATTAATTAAGTATACACGCAAATTAAATAACGAAACTTTGAATTCTGTTTTGTACAGAAATCTCGCGATCGGGATTGGGATACAAAACTTTCCTGAAGGATTAGCGGTGGCCTTGCCTCTTCAAGCCGCCGGGATTAGCACGCTGAAGAGCTTCTGGTATGGCCAGCTCTCGGGGATGGTGGAGCCTATTGCCGGTGTCCTCGGCGCAGCCGGAGTGACGCTCGCTGCACCTGCGCTACCTTATGCACTTGCTTTCGCGGCCGGTGCGATGATCTACGTTGTGATCGACGACATTATCCCGGAAGCGCATCAAAGGTATGTACCGTATAATCCACTTGTCCGGAAAAATTTGAAACTGCAAAACGACTCCTATTTACGCTTTTTTACAATGTTCCAAATAACGGACGCTTAACTCGCTCTCGAGATCGCTGCAACGCGATAGGAGTCTTTCTCGAAAATGTACAAATGACGTGATCTCAAGTTTATTCGAGCCTTGAAGCTATTCGGCAAAAATCGTAGATAATAAACCTGTTGAGCGTTACCGATATCGACTACAACTACATTTCCGATAAGGAACTTTATGGTTGCGTATTGGAAAATGTACGTGTTATTGAAAAAGTGTAGAAGGTGGTGTTGAATGCAGAAGGGTGAAGCCGGTTCGCGCAAAGGGAGTTGGGCGCAACTCGTTCTCTTAACTGGTTCCGGCTTCTCGTCGTTCTTTCTTCTCTCCCTTCTCTCCTCTCCTCTCCTCTCCTCTCCTCTCTCTCTTTCTCTCTCTCTCTCTCTCTCTCTCTCTCTCTCTCTCGCTCGCTCGCTCGCTCGCTCTCGTTTTCACTCTTTCTCTTCGTATTTTTTAAACACCGTTTGTACCAGAGGCACCAGTCCACAGTGCACTTGCACCCGTTTCCGTCTCACGTTTCACCCTCTGCCTATTCACGATGAATTAGAAATCCAGGCCTAGTCTTGGAGTCAGAAGGACGGAAGGCGCTTTTCCCACCAACACAATGGTCCTTTATTTCGGGATTTATTCTCTCATCCTCAGGCGCGGATGCGCGAATAGCCGTTCGATGGCAATCTTTTGACAACGCGCGATCCTCCAATCCAATCGTCCTTCTCTTTGACAATGAATATAAGCGTAATTTTTTCGTTCACAATTGTACAGTTTCATTTATTGTCGCTCTTTGCTTTCTTAGAAATATTATCTACACTATATAAAATAAATAATACTGATTAATTTGTAGATAGAAATTAAGAAGACAATATGTACAATCAATCAAAATTTACGCAATCAAAATTTAAATTGCTCACTGCAGCAGTTCGTAAAAACTTTATATTTATATTTATCTTTTCTATATTTCTTTTATAACTTGTTAGATTTATAAAGTTTATGTCAAGTTAACTAAAAATAATTCCTTTTATTCATTTTATTTAATATCATCCGTTTATTTAATTTTATGTATCATGTGATAGATTATCAGTTTTGCGATCGGTTAATTGTGATTCTTACAATCTAACGTGAACTCGTATATACTGTAACTCATGTATATCCTTTACTTGAATATTCTTCATTCGAAATCGCTAGAATTCAGCGAGATCATTCCGGCGACCGCGCGAAACGTCTGGAATCCATTTCGACCGTACAGAGCACCGAAGCGCATAAATATAGAGAAGAAAAAATTCGTGTCGCGTATGTCCTATGAATTTCTACTCCGTGTCAAGCGGACACGCATATATGTACCTGTACATACTCGCACGCACAAACGTATATCCAAGTATCTACGATGTCCGTATTCGAGAGCGATTACGGTACAATGGCGCGTGACGGCAGTGCCGTAGTTAGCGCGCCGCTGGCAAAACGGACGTGGCGAATTTCTTTCCCAGGCCTGGCGGCGGCCTAGCTGAAGAAGTGCATTGTCATTATAATTGGCTCCTTTTGTATTTCGCGTGCGATCTAACCGCCCGGATACTCGAGCGCGAGCGCACGGTACACGCGTTCTTTCTCTCTCTCTCTCTCTCTCTCTCTCTCTCTCTCTCTCTCTCTCTTCTTTTCTCGTCGTGATTCTCTCGTCAAGGATCCCCTGAGACAGTCGGCTTCAACTCGCTCCCTCGGGAACCCTCCGGGTGGCCGGAAAACACAAAAGTGAAAACAGATCGCTCGCTCTCTCCCGTCTTTCTTCTTCTACTTCGTGGAAACCGTTGCTCGACTTCCATGAAAGAAGAGTCAAGTGATTCTTTTTCGAAAAGAATCAATCGATCTCGAATTGCATTTGTATAGGTATGCGTGGTCTAACTTCGTTTTTTTTTACATGAAGAGAATGATTTTGTCGAAGTGTATCTAAAAATTTAGCTGTAAGATACAGAAAATAAATTTTGTTGGAACATCAAGATAATTAAATATATTAGACTTTGCTTTATCAAATGCAAAAATTACTATTGCCATATTTTAAAAACATGTAGACATGGTTCGAAAATATTGTATATACAATTTTAAGCTTAAATAAACGAGGTTTTCTGATCAACATAATAGCTATACTTTTAGATATTTCAGTAAAATTGTTCTTTCCGTATAATGTACACAGTAGATATATTTTTGAAATTCTAATAATTACATCCGAGAAGTATGATCAAGCTTTTAGAAGAGAAGTTTTCTTATTTATATTTTCGTGTAGATATAATGTTAATACGCGTATTATTAGCAAATTGTTATTCCTAAGAAATGGCTATGAATACACCTAAGTGCTGTAAGTGTCCTGCAACCTGCAATATTTGTGTTACTATCGAGCCATGAGAATTATACTTGCTAAGTCCACACTTGCTTCATTTAAACGACGTGTAAAAAATTATGGGTTGGGCAACTTACATTAACGACTTTCGTAGACTAATCTCGATTAAAAAAAGCTTTTTAAGAATTAACTTAATTGAAACTAGAATTAGTGAGATAGAGGAAAAAATTACTTGCGCTTATATGACCAAAAATTGGGTCACAAATACAACATTAATTTAAGTCCAAGAAAAGAGGACAATCGGAATATATAAGATTCCTTCGAATTCCTTCGCGACTTACTAAGTACCTACGGTACTTTCAACGAGGAACACCGGCAAAAATCGACGTGGCTCGGCTCAATTCGGAACGATCGCCCCTCGTGCAATTTGCATTTTCCTCTGCTCGGCGAAAAGGAACGCTTGCTTCGCCGATGATACCCGTGTTACATGTTCGATACAGCCGAGCAACGTAGGAATATTTAAATTTATTACTCTATCTTGAAACTTTCACTTACCTATTCGCACTTGGATGTCAAATTGGCCAATGTTTCCTTCTGCAACTGTGCAGTTTTGATTATGACAACTCTATAAAACAAGCAGAATCAAATAAGCAGAATTAAACCTATCAGAATTTTTAGTACTCATTTTATATTAAATTGTAGTCCATTAGTGATAATTTTGTACCGTATGTCATTTAAAAAAAAATCGTGGTGATGTTAGGATAATATTTAAGATGATAGATTGATATTTAAGATAACTAATTTAAAATAAAAGAAAAAAAGAAAACTAATATCAGAAATCAATAGGATTGAATTTGTACTATTTTGTACTATACCAAAAACAATTCTATATTATGTATTATTTCCAAGAAAATGCTAATTTAATATTTAAACTGACAGGATCATAAAAAAACAACACAAGGGCAAAAATTAACACAGTTGAATTGGTATTGATTTGCACCATTGAAAGAGAGAGAGAGAGAATAAGTTAATATTTTACATGTTTTCTCCTCAAAATGACTTTATTATGGGCCTGTCAGCTTAAATATTAAATTAGTAGCGCTATTGTTTTCTTGGAAATAACATATAATATAGAGAATTGTTTTTGGTAGTACAAAATAGTATTATACAAATTCAATCCTATTGATTTCTGATATTATTTTTCTTTTCTTCTTGTATTTTAAATTGGTCCTGCCATCTTCTCTCTAATTTAATATTACTACGATTTTTTTCAAAATGACACACAGTACAAAATTACCATTAATGATGTACAATTTAGTATAAAATTAGTACTAAAAATTCCGATAGGTCCGATTTGATTCTGCTGATTTAGTCTTAGCTTTATAGAGCTGATTATGACTATACTAACAAGATCGAAAAGAAAGAATATTCCAAGTATAATATGTAAATATCTTCATATATGTATATGTGGTTTATAACCATTGGACACATAGCGCATATTGATGCATATTAAAGCCATTGTACACTAATTTAATCTGAGTGTAAAAATGAAATGCAAACATTTCGAATTATAAAATACTCTAAAATATTTTTACCTACAGCATAATGAAGTGATATTGAGTATTTTAATTTCGATTTCTATATTTATAATGAACACATATCCTTACATCAATTTGTGTACGATGGATTTAATGTGCATCAGTGCGTACTGAGTGCATCCAATTGAATTCGATGTTATTGTTAGTTTTCCATATAAAAACAATTATTATACACATTTAAATGTATCTATTTTTGTATGCAGAATAATGTGTGTTATTTAACAATGTTAAAACTAAATCTTACATATATAAAATCATTTATTACATATTTAGATTTGTGTATCAAACCTAGAAATCTCGATTTAATACACGAAGTATTCAATAACACACGATATGATGTTTGAAATGTTGAATAGTTTCAAAGTTCTAAGGAATGAGGAAGTACCGGGAGAATATTAAATTTTATCGCGAGGAGTACAACGTACTGTCAGTATCACGTCATATTGACTAAAGGATAAATCGGATCGAGGATCGGTTCTTAGCGGATGCGTTTGTTTAGCGGATCGCGACATGACTTGACTCGGCGCCCCAGTTTCGCCGAACAAGCGACGACGACGACGACGAAGATAACGACGGGGAAGGGGGGGAGCGACATTGTTATCCCGGCTACCATTGCGATGAGACACGATAATGGCCAATAAAAATACAAATTTTCTGACGCACACCGAAAGGAGGTATTTACCGCGCGGATATGATTGATGTGGTAGAACGCCCACCGAAATACAACGACGCGTTTCGCCGGCCGTTAAAATTGATGGCCGTGTATAATTTACGAAATCAACAAGCCGTGACGTGCAATACCGGGGTATATACGCGCGGCGCGGCACGGCGAGTGTGTGCTTTGTATGTGCTTAATCCCTACTTACTTGCCGCGAAAACCCTTTTATTTCTCGCCATCCTGGGGCTCTCTTTCTCCCAGGTCGTTGCCACGGAGCCGTAAGAGCAGAGAAGACGATGACGATAGGTGGGCGACGGCGCCAGTGCCGCCTTTTTAATTCTCCGCACCCTTGTTACCCCCTCGTCCTCCACTTTGGTCCATCACGTCTTTCTTCATCACTCTCTGTCTCTCTCTCTCTCTCTCTCTCTCTCTCTCTCTCTCTCTTGATTTTTACATTCGATCCATGCATTAACGGTTGCACTAATTAAAATTCCTTCCCGCTTCTTTACCGTTCATGTATCACGCCGTCACCAAATCGCGATATGATATATGGATTTTGAAAGAACTTGACACACGCGCGATCATTCTGTCCTTGTTGGAGTTTTTTGGGAGACAAAATTATGCAGATAAGATTGTGGAAACGAATAACGAAGACAAACTGATAAATTTAACGTTATTATATATATATATATATATATATATATAAGTTGTTATGAATCAAATGGAGCATCTTAAATTTTAAATCAGTTTTTTTGCGATTTTATATGCGAATTTCTTCTGAATCTTAATGCGTGTGCCACGCGCGCTTTCTGTTTACAGCGGAAACGGCAAACTCGCCAGCTGGGCCGCCATCGTCGGTTTCTTGGTGATGATGTCCTTAGACGTTGGCCTAGGTTAAGGACATCGTCTCCAAAGTAGTCACGGCGCGTCCACATTCTTGTAAATGTGCATTCAAATCATGTGGTAATGGTAACAAGTGTTCACAATTTATAACGACGTCTTCTTAATTCGCAGCATTCACCGAATAGTAGTGCGTTTTCTCGCAAAAAGGTCAAAAATTGAGTGATGCTAGCGAATATTTTCCAGTGTTTTTGTCCGCCGTTGCGTACGACACTTTTTATCCTTAAAGACTCAGGAGAATCGAAATAAGAAATGTTTCCAATTAGGTTCGAGATGTTCTATCGTGATTCCTGATAGTCATCGAGCGAAGCAGAGGTATAAAAATTATATATATATATATATATATATTCTATTATTTATTACATAAAACACCTATGACTTAAAATTGCAGCATTCCTGTGAATAATAATTCTACAAGCAATACCGATAGCACCTCAGATACATCCACGATGCCAGGTCCAAGCGGTACAGCAAACACAAATAATGAAATTAATAGCGATAGTTCTCAAGTTAAAGTAGGAAACACTACTCCGACTCCGAGTACGTCAAAGGAAAACACTCCTACTCCAAGTATATCGAAGGAAGACACGTCAGCATGTAATGATACAGTAGACTTATCTAGGACTGAATCTTCAAGCGAACAAGAAATGCTGCGCAGACGTAGGTTACAAAAATTTTCACCTCCACCAACAGAATAAATAAAAATAAATTATGTGATAACTTATGTAACATAATAGTTTTTAACTTGGTTTATTATCGGCCTCAATTAACGCAAACGGTCAATAATTGAGGACTGTATAAAGCTAAAGTTTGGATTTTGTGATTGAGACGATATTCGATATTGTTTGGGGTTAAAAGCCAGTTAATGTTTTAAGCACTGATAAGGCTGTTTGTAAAAAAATCTCCAGCGATTATTAAATCCAGAATTTAGTGATAACCGAGACTGAAAGCTTGAGACTCAAATTGCAAACTGTTATACTACCAACAATCATAATCACATGGAAGAATGATTTTATAGGAATGACAATTTTTTGTCTTTCTTTTTGTAAATTATTACCAGAGTGCATATAAAATGTAAGAAATTAATTCCATTGACTTATTATACTTGATTATAATTTTCAGATTTATAAATGTGTTTACCTGTAAATAATTACAGATTTTCTTGCTATCTATATAATCTTTACAATTGTACGAGAATATTTCTTATGAAACTACATGAAACCTTAAAATTATTTCATGTTCTTTGCATAAACATGTATTTGAGTACCTTTATCCCTAAGCTTTAATATATGGAAATTTCGTATGTA
>NW_017259192.1:1190469-1192584 GCF_001594045.1 Atta colombica | reverse complement strand
TATATATAATATTAATCATATCGTGCGAAACTATGTTTTAAGACTCGTCTGTATCGATCGATGTTCGATTGACGCTATAGTGGAGGCTAAGTTGTGTAATCGCTCAACAATTTTCTAAACCGGTAGATATTTTTCTAGAACGCATTTCACTTCATAAATGTCTTCCTCGTATCTAGTCCTCGTCGATGCAATTCCAGAAATCGAAGACGCACGATAGCCTGGTTGACTGAACTTAAAATCGAACATCGAAATTAAATATCTGTCAGGATTCATTGAGATAATTGCAAGATACAATTGTGAAAATTCTGTCGGTAGGTAAAACAAATAAAATAACGTGCAGCGTCGAGAAAAACTATTAGGAAAAAATCAACGTCTCAAGCAATTTTTTCATTAGAAGTATCCAATACATAGATAGGTTTATATAGATATTATGATATATTATATATAGGGTGTCCCGAAACCTATATCTGTCCTTTTAAGAACGGATTCTTTGGAACATTTTAAGACGAAAATCTTAATACGAAAATGTGAAGCTATAATAGTTTTTAAATTAGCGATTAAAGTTTACTAATCATGGAATTGATATTTTGTGCGCTCAGGCATGACGATATGGTGAAGGTGCCTTCAGAATTCTCTCAGCAACTTCACTTATTAATAAAAATACAAATATACAATGACATTTTTATTAAGAAATTATTGTTGCTTGCTATATAAAATCTATACATTACGTATACATAATTAATGTCGAAATATATAATAAAATATCAGTTTAATAGTGAGATATATATTTCAAAATAAATTCATGTTCGTTCGTAAACATTTTGTATATAATCAATAGATAAACTATTTTTTTTAAATTAAAAGAAAATATATTGATAATTAAATATATTGATAAGTAAGGCTGAAACATGTCAAATATTTATTTAATCTCAATACACAAATATCAAATAATCGGCATACATATTTCTCAATAATTATTATAGTAAAATATTGAAAAAAGATAAAAATATAAAAATTGATATAAATTACATCGATACATATATATGGGTATAAAATTTATAGAGTATAAAATGTCATTCTTTGGATTGTGGGACACCCTGTATGATATATATATATATTTGCAATATATATATGTATATATACTTTCGTAGACATACAAAAGGTTGTGTATAAAAAATGTGAAGCTATTTGTTTCTGAAAATATTATCTGCGATATTTCTTATATATCAAATTGATTTATGTGAGCGTGAATTAATAATGCATTCTGAGTATCCAAAAAAGAAAAAATTCTGCACGAAGTATTTTTAAAATAATAGGATTTTTTAATTTTTGATATTATGATTCTTTTAATTATTGAAATCTCTGTGTTTTGGGTTTACCTAACTAGATGATTTTTTGTTTTAACATATTCCAATTATAAACAATAATAAAAAAACATCAGATGAATAGCATTATGATGTAACATTGCGCATAAAGATAGCTGAATACAATTTGAGGCAAATTTCTGATTAGTAATAAATTTTTAATAGTGGCTTTATATTGGATTATAAAATTTGAAGCTAATTTTTAATTGGTCACAAATGTTGTCATTACTTGGAACGATTGCGTATTCTTGAAATTGATCCACTTGGGTTCTTACATTACGAATAACACAACTAATTATAAGTATGAAAATGCCTTTTTGATTTGAAACAGATCGTGTGTCGTGCTAATAATATTCTGATTATCACGGAAAAAAATTTTTCTTATTGAAATTTATCCTGAAATCACGATGATAAATCGTAGGATAATATTTCAAATATTATAATTTTATGTGATTTTCTCTAATTTAGGCTACGTTCCAAAACTTCCTCTCCGAGGAAAATTTTACTCAAAATATATAGTACACTACAATTTACAAAATATATAGTACTAGTTATACGTAACGTAATAGTTACTACACAACGTATACTACAGCATACATATACATATAGAGTAAAATCTTCCTCGAAGAGGAACATAGCCTTAATATGTTTGATTAATTTTACTAAAAAAATATAATAAAATTTCAGTAATTTTAAAATATTTTAAATAGTTCATGATTCCTTATTGTTTTAAATAGATGCCAAATATAAA
>NW_017259192.1:1189192-1190165 GCF_001594045.1 Atta colombica | reverse complement strand
TAATACATATTTATTATATATAATATTTTAGTTATATATAATATTTTTAATAATATTTTTATCAGCCTTAACTGATCATTTTATTATTGTATTTTATTATATTTTATTAAATTTTATTTTAAAGTTTTTTCATCTTTTCACATTCATATACATCTTTTTATTCAGAACAAAGTTAAAATGATATAGATAGAATCAAGATTAACTAATAAAATCATTTTGATATTATCGATTCTCAACGTATCCAAAGTTCGTTTTCCGAAGATCATCGATTGTTTTATTAATTAGTTTCAAAAATACCTTTATTAATACTTAACCAACATCTGAGTAAATGTTCGCGAAATCTAAACCGGTTTGACCACGGAATTAGTTCGTTTTCAAATCAACATTCGCGTGTTTCCGATTCACTGCCGCCTTATTCATTCCCCACTAATGAGAGGCCTACCATCGCATTATGCAAATTCGTTTGCGCCTTTCTGAAACGGAGTTTTCTCGAAAGAGTATGAATTTCGTAACTTGCATGTGTCTCTCGTGCGCGCACGCAATCCGACTACGCTCTCGTGCCTGATAGGCAATAAATATGCGTATAGGTAAACCTATACGCATATTTATTGCGTTACAATGTACCCTTTCTAATCACAGACCATGCGCACGGTACAATTTTGTTCTTGTAGCGACGTTTATCCCAGAGCACGTAACGAGATTGCCATTATACCCGTTGGCGCAAAAATAGATCATCTCGCGGAAATCGATACACGTCTCTCTCGTCTGTGGTATTTCCTTTAAAGAAATATCTAAATCATTGAATAATTGGTCATTATGAAAACAAAATTGTAATGCTATTTAAAAAAGTATAAATGACCTTGAATTTTTGAAAAAAAAAGATTCAATTCTTTCGGACCACAAATTGTAGTATGAAATAGATGAATGTTTTTTTACAATTTTTATTTTAAACTATTGCAAAAATCTAGACTAT
>NW_017259192.1:1163556-1189092 GCF_001594045.1 Atta colombica | reverse complement strand
ATATATGTATATAAAAGAAAAATGTTTGATTGGATCAATTAGAATTCTGATTAAAAATGGACGAAACAAAATTTTCTAGTGAAACTTACTAAATTCTAGTTGAATTAATTTGGATTGACATCATCAAAATCTTAATTCTGGTTTGTCCATTTTTAACCAGATATTTTTCTCAGTGTATATATTATATAAAATTTTTAGTTTATCAACGAAAATAAACTTGGACTCTCAGATATTCTACTATAAAAATGTAAATATTTTCAAATCAAATGGACAAGTGAGAGTGTCCGGATTCTTTTGCATATTCTTGAAATATGTTTATTCTTTGAATTTAATATAAATTTTGACATCGTAGAGGACAGACTTAAAGACAATCATAAGCACAGACAAATGTTGTAAAAATTGTTTAAACAAAATGATGAACTTCTTATTTTAGCAAATAACGGTGTCATTGATTTCCAAAAATCAACTGATAGAACTAAGAAGATAAGAAATTCGAAGCCACACGTTGCGAACACGCATTATTTCGCTGAAGATGACTCGAAGTGAACCGAAACGTTCGAGATTAATGTAAGAATTCGCAGAATAAACATATTTCAAGAATACGCAAAAGAATCCGCGGAGTTACTCTCATTTATCCGTTTGATTTTAAAATATTACATATTTTTGTTTTAGTTTATCTTCGGAACTTTAATTATGTTCAGCAGAAAAAATTAATCAGTGAACACTCAATGATTCTTTACGATCAATTCTCACACTTATATCCAGCAAAGAACCAAAAGCAAGAACCAATCGTGTTAAAGAATCTGAGCGCTCACTGATCAGTTTTTTTTCTACTGAACGCAGACATTGAATTTCCTAACTCTGGAATATAATTCTTCTTTATATGAGTATTTCACTCTCAGTACGCATGACAAACTATGAACGTAAATCTTTCGTATCCTGTTTTTATTATTAAGATAGTTGCGAGATCGATATTTCTCGATAGATGTATTCGCAGCAATTGAAAGGCACAAATCGATCATTGGTATCCAATTCTCGACGCTGTACGCTTATATAAGATATAAAGACTATATTTTGATACATGCTGTCGATAAATCATCTTAAAGTATTAGCAATATACGTATGTGCATGTATGTATGAAGCTGTGGTGAGACGACAAGATGGAACCTTGTCATGGATGACAGCAAGATCATTGGTGCGATCAGTTGGTCTCAAATCCTGAAAAGCAATATGGTTGCTTAATGTTAATATCATTATTTAGACACATCAATATAATTAATTAATCATGTTGGATTGGGGACCAACTTTTTAATATGATAAGTATTCTGTTACGCTGTCGCTACTGCGTTACAGCTTGTCCTCTTATTTTTCACGTCTAGAATTGTATTCCTCTATTTTAATTTTATTAAATAAACCATCTAGATTTGCGGACGTCGAAAAGTATCATTGGCGCGATGATTTTGAACTAACATGCCGCAATAAATCGACGAGAACTGTCCGTTTATTAGCATTTATTGAAACAGATCGATGCTGCTTTATAGAATCGGTGCTTTACAAGATTAAGATTGTCAATTCCAAGAGTCAATTGGACTTTCTTACGAAGAATTTTTCTTGTCGCGTGAACGACCGTTAATAGATCTTCTCGGCGATCCTCAATCCAGACCATTTACAATATTATTCGAAGAAAAGTACCGACGCTTGGTTTATATTAAACCAGTGCGAATGAGCATCAGCCATTCAAGCTTCGATGATAGAAGCGAAGGTCTTCTCGATCAACATCGACGGCGTCACGTCGATGATTATGACATGCGTGAGCGGTGCTTTAGCGAAAGTGTATCTTCTGTAATTAATAATGTAATTAAGCGCGAGTTATGTAATTATACAGATTATCATATTGTACCTAGATAGTTAGCACAGTCAATTGTAAAATGCGCGCGAACGTTTATGTGAATTATTAAAATTTACGTCTGCCTGCTGTTCATTGATTTGGCGATTAGTACTTTATTAATAGCATGTTTTTGTTAATTAAGATACTTTAATCCTTAGATACTGAGGTAAAAAAATAGCGACACTTTTACTGAAATTGGTTCCTGGGTCATCGATTCAAAAAACTGGAATAAAAAAACTATCGCGGCTCACGCGTCACTGGCTCAACGAGAGCTACATAACAAATGAAGTAATTGAAAACGAAAATAAGACAGATATAGCGTTTTGTTTTTTTTTTCGCGTAATCCCATGGACCAATCAGTACTTGAGAGTTAGTAGAGAGAGTTAGCAAATATTATTGTCCGAAAGAAATGCGTTCACACATCGCGCATTAATTCTTCTATCTGCTAACTTCTACTGTTGGAAGGTGCGATGTTAATTTTTTTCTGATTAAATTAGGTGCCTTCGTAACTTAATTAGGATTACGTTAAGTAGGACACCAGTATTTGGTAAATAGACGGAACGACTGATTCATCATCCGCCTGTTCATTCACGCATAGTTAAAATTGATAATTCATCTTGAAATCTTACACGCTGCATATTTCACAGATATTAATTTATTGCGAATTTAATGCTGCGGTGTAATGGTTTTTAAAGATATGCAATAAAAAAGAAATGCAGTAAAACATATGTAATAAAGTACAGCATCCGCAAAAAAATTCCATCTTTTCCTTAAAACTAATCTACACGAGAAGAACAATTTTGCAGAAGTATCTAAAAATTTAACTAACAATAAGTAGAGTTGAAAGTAATTTTGTTGCACTATTAATATAATATAGAATTCTCAAGCATAATGAACAACGCTACAAACAGTTTTGATATTTTGCTAATTTGAACGTACATAATTATTTTGATAGTTTAATAAAATTATTTTTTGCATCTAGCTGAATTTTATAGATTTAACGTCTTCTCCATATATTAATCCATTGTTCCAACAATTTCGAGGAATAATATGTATCCTTGACAATTCTGCTCCTCTTCCTTCATTCGTGACAGTAATAAAATTCTCTTCTATCATTGCATTAACGCTCTACCTACTTATGTTTCCAGAGAAATAAAATTCTGGAGCAACGTCGTATTTGTAAAGTGATTGATACGAATGTAATAGGTGATGTTAGGTCGGGAAAGAAGAAGGAGCAGTTTGTCGTGTGAGCAAATCGTCGACGGTAAGTTCTCCAAGTTCTCTCCCTGTATCTCTCTCTCTCTCTCTCTCTCTCTCTCTCTCTCTCTCTCTCTCTCTCTCTTTCTCGGTTCAGACGCAATAAAGTGACGGTGTGCAATGTCGGCGCAGCACATCCCCTCGCGTCTCTCTCCGCGAGTGAGTTGCATAACCCGAGGAGAACCGAGACATGAATGGAGCCGAACGGCGTGCGACAAGGACAGTTGCATTGCCGGCTCGGTTTCCCGGTGCGACGAGTGCGAACGCGCGTTCGCGTGTTGCGGTGGAAGGGCGCATTGACCGAAGAGGATGCCAGTTTGGGTGCAGTGGCGGATTTAGGAATAGATTCGTGGGCGCACTGCGAAGTGCCAAGACACGAAAGCATCTGTTTTCGGCGGCGTTTGTATTACAAGGAACATGCGATGCACAATTTATCGCGTATATTGCGCGCAAATACCATTCTCCGAGATGAACATCGATTGAAAATGGAACGATAGAAAAAATTGTATAGAAGTTAAAATGAAATATTCGAGAACAGTAGAACTCTGTTTATCTCATTTATGCTCGTTTTTACTTATGTAGATTAAATTTAAGTTCAACTTGTGTGAGCTGCTTTCCTTTTAGTCGATACAAATGTCATTTTATCTTTGTTATTTATTGAATCCAAGAAGAGTAAAACGATAATTGTGTCGATTATGTTTCCTAAAAGGAAAGGTAGACTTACTTTTCATTCTTTTCTAATTCTTAGAACTGGAAAAAGATGAAAGTTGGTATTCATGATTGGTTCTTATGTTCAAGATGTTTAAGCCTTAAGATCAATTAGAGGATCGTATTGTCTTAAGATGGTCTTGAAATAAAAATGATCTATGAATACAATCAATACTAGAAAAATGCTTACGGTCGAAGCTGGATCTTCATTGCTTTAAATAATTCAATCTTTAATTCGCGATTACTAGAGTTTTAATTGTGTTTATAGCCTGGTTCTAAAAAGACTACAATATGGTATATATGTAAATACATATATATTAATAATTCAATTCAGATAATAATTCATTTTTCTAGTATTGATTGTGTTTCTCACGTATGCGGTCTAAAATAAAAATTCTTAATATGATCTATGAATACCAAAGAGTTAGTTGAACCGAGATTAAAATTAAACTACATTGGTAGAAATTACAGCATTATATGAATATATTCATACTCCAATTCCAAATTCTCATACCTGAGCTTTTATTATTCGAATTACAATGTTGTACTTTGGCTAATAGGAGCTCGATGTTGAATTTCAATTTTCTGAACATTAGTTTCTGTTATTACAAATAATAAGTATACTAACAGTTAGTGAACCTTTATTATCTGAATATTTGGAACGATCTTATCTCCTGATATGTTCGGAATTCTATTGTATATTAATTACATTTTTAACAACAAAAAATTTTTCTTAAAACATCTTGATATCAGTTTTTAATTATCTTCTTTTAGATAATTAAAAATGAAAAATTATCTCGATGCAGTTGAAGAAATAATTGCAAATTATTCGTTACAAATATACTTTATACATATATAATGTTGAAAATATCATTTGACTGTTCCTCAATAAAAATACACGATATGCAACATTTATTCGCAAAACAAATAGAATCCGGGATCGAATGATCGTGTGAAATATTAAATAATACGAGATACAAATAATAGTATTTTAAATAAGATTATTCTAGCTCGCTGTGTGTGGAATATTGACTAATCCAACAACTCGTTCTTTTTAGCTGTATTTTTTTCACCTCTATTGTCAGCTTTCTCTTTCTTGTCAAGTATGAAAGCGTAAAAAAAAGCACAGCTAAAAAGGAGCAGACCTAAGAAAGGCGTGGAGGATCTCTACTAAGGGGTGGCCTCGGATTAATGCGCCTAGAGCAGTCTGATGTGTGAATCCGCCACTGTTCGATGTGAGACCGACAACGAGAGAGATGTGGCGAACAGAAGTGACGCAGTGACCGGCGCAGAGTCCGGCGATGTAGAGAGAGAGAAAGAGAGAGAGAGAGAGAGAGAGAGAGAGAGAGAGAGAGAGAGAGAGAGAGAACGAGAGAGAACGAGAGGAGGTATTCCGGTGGAACGGCGACGGTCCGTTTTCCACGTAGCGAGAAGGATATAGAAAGAGGTACGTTCGCGCGCATCTGCCGTCGCTACTCCGGCTGTTTGCACGCTCGCGAGGAAACGAACAAAGACAGAAGCAGCCGGTCATCGTTAGAGGAACACGGGCTGTGTTCTCCACCACGTGGCGAAAGGAAAGGGGACGAAAAATCCCGGGAAGCGAAGTACGATCGGAGATGTAGATGCGCCCGTGTGCGCAGCGAACGCGAACTTGGAAGTGCGAGGTGTGAAAAGGAGAAAAAGAGAATTTATTTTTTAGAATTTATTTATTCTTTAGGAAAGTAATCTTGAAAACAAATAAAAGTATAACGATGAAAGGACTAATCTTGCACTAATTATATGGAAAATTGAATTCCCGGTGAAATAAATTAGTTTTCACATATATAACGCAACTTATAATGCGATGGACAAAGAATATCGACACTGTTAAATTCATAATATCGAATTATACTCAATTTGAGAGTTATTTTTAATCATTTCTATAACAATTACTCCTACTCAACGTATTGTTAATTTAATTAAAATAATGGAGTTAAACAATTTAACTTAAGAAAGTGTATGTATTAAATGTTTGACTCAAATTTATTTATTAAATGCATACATTGCAATATGGATATTGTTTACATCATAATGGAATGTTGTTTACGTCAAACATGGAAATGAATTAATTTACATTTTGGCATACGTAGAAGTTAAAAATAAAATGTTATTTAATTCTAGAAATTAGGTTATTATTATTCCTTTCATATTTAATTAAGTAGGATTCACATTGCTTGCACTTTTTGCATCATAGCTTTTTTTCTTTTCTATGCCAGGATATATATTCATCTCATTTAATGCTCTTTAATGCTCTTAAATGCAAAAATTGTTGGGAATTTCAAATAATGCGAACAGTATAGAAAAAGATTCAATAATGGATAATTTTTTAGCTGTGGTATATCAAAAGTGTTCTGAGAAAACTTTTAATACATCATAGCTCAAAAATTATTCATTATTGAGCCTTTATTAATCTATGACGTCTTTTGTTCACATATTGTAAACTATATTATATGTGAAAATTAATTCATTTCACCAGGATCTAATTTTTCATCTAATTAATGTGGGGTCCTGTGAGATACGAGAGCTTGAGATACACGAAAACTGTAAAATCGAGCATAATGTGTAAAAAAACAGAAATTAATTAGCTGCGTCAAACAGAAAATTATAGTAGAAGCTATGCAAATCTTGTTACTTTTTAATGGTTCTCGTACTATGAAATTTAAAAACCTCACGGTACTCGTTAAGAATTGAAAATGGGCGAAAATAAGAGTGACCGAAACGCGAGTTCGAGAGAGACTAGTGTAACAAAAAGGAAGCAGTGGATAAAGAAAGATAGAGAGAGAAAAGAAAAAAAAAGAGATAAGAGGATGTCGTCGGCGGTGCAGTAATCGGCTTATTGTTAGCTAAAGAGAACGGTCACGTGGTCGGTGCGTCGGCGATGCGCGGCACCATCGCCAAATGGGACGGAGGCGACGGAGCAGAGAGAGACGAGGTATGGAAGAAGGGTAGAAGGGTGGGAGGCAGGGTGCAGAATGCATAGGAAAGCCAGGACACCGGCGCTGCAGTAGTCAGCAGTCGCACAATGCACTTTGCCCTGCGCGCCGTCGATATAACCGGTGCATGGCGCACGTGCAACGTTATTCGACGTGACGAATTTCTCTATCTCTCGTTCTTTCCCGCTGTGATGACACTCGGTGATGGCAGTGTTGCTATTGTTCGTATAACTGTTGTTGTTCCTGTTGTTGCACAGCGTATCCTTATCGATTAGCGAATTAGCGAGTTACCTCAGGATCTTGTTAATACAGGATCTTCGTCTAACATCGTATTTAGTATCAAATGCCAGATTTAGTATCAAACCGATCGTCGGATTTTCCTAATTAGAGTTAACATTCCGTAGAATGTTAAATTAATCGCGACAAACATCGCATTTAATCGCGTCGATGCGAGGAAAATTGAGGATAAAAGTAAAATAGCTTAGGATCTTGCGAGACAATTTTAATTCTAGATTTAACCTACAACCTGCACAACAGATCGCAAATTATTCCCGAGTTTAATTCGTGCATCCGGATTTTCCCGACGATTCGGATCTCAAACAACTTCTGGGTTGCTTGAGAAATTTACTGCTTGCGGATACGTCGTGCCCATCGATTTAGGAAATAGCCAACGAAATCGTGGTTCGCTGCACGTCGATACGCAAGGGTGCGTCCTAAAACGAAACTCGGCTCTCGCGAGCATTAAGCATCCCGCCCTAGGACATTGTCCTTTTCCCTTCTCATTCACATTTCGTCCACCTCGCTCGTTCCGTCCGTTCATCCAGCGTATCAACGTGAACTGATTATTACGCAATTTGTCGCCACATTTTATACTTGTCGTAATATCTATTACGACACTCACTATTGCATTTTTCAACTTTTCTCAAAGACAAGCGTGTTGACGTCCCACTTTAAATAATATATTACATTCATTTTTCATAAAAACATAAAATTTGAACAAATTTTTTTCAGTATTTTATAAGTACAAGTAATTTAATACAAATATATTCAAATTAAATCGAGAGAAATCTATCGACAGAAAAATTAATTTTGCCGAGAATTATTTCTTTTTCTCTTCCTTATTTCATCGAATATTATTCTTCCGAATCTGAATTTCTTATTCACTGCGCGCGCAGCAATTCTCCTAATTGCGCCAGATAGAAGAGGATATATTTTCTCCGAAATTAAATAGGAATTTTTTTCTTTTTCTATCAAGTTTTGCTCAGCTAATAATTAATTCTTCGATAAACCGATGGAAAGAATTGAAAGCGATATTTGTCCTTGTGAAAATATGTAAGAATTGTTGAAGAATTGTTGAAGACCCGAACAGCATTCTGAGACAATTAAGAGCCTTTGGGAGTCGCTATTAACAGTATTAACTTGTCGTGACATGGTACGACCTTTTAACTCCGGTAACCGCCTCCACCGTTCCCATGTAGCAACGAACTTCCGACAAAAAGTAATCACCGACCTCCACGAGTGCCGGAAGTCGTAGGAAGCCGTCAATTGTACAACAGCATCCTGCGACAAACTGTTATCAATCTAAGCACGCCCAAAATAGGAAAGTCGACGACTCATTCGTGATAATGTCTTTTTTTATACGCGAGGACGCGCTCAAGGATCAGATAACGCAATGCGTAAGTATACATTGCTTCATAAATGTGTGTATTTATAGGTTATTTTTTTTTTTATTAGTAATTGCTGCTGTTGAGAAACTGAGGAAATCATGTTCTAGATTATACGCGACCAAAGTTACAAATTGATGCAATTTTATTATTAATGGCACGTAATATAGTTTCCTGCGAAACAAGATTACCTCGTCTAAATATAAAATATGACACATTCTTAATATGAAATTTCCTTAAATGATGATCTAATTTTTTAAACATGTATTTGCATTCTTTGAACAATTTTAATATCGTTTTAATTAAATCTTAACATGATTTTAATCGTACGAAATTTGTACTTTTTCCTACGCATGCTTTGCGTATTGTGTACGTGATGTCTGCTGTCACAGCATTATAAATTCTTCCAAACTTTCTTTTCTCACGAATTTTTGCCGTCAAAATGAAAGATCGACCTATGATCACGCTGTTCTCTCTGCCACACTTATTCTTTTCCTGAACTTTATGAATGTATACTGTCAAATAAAGAAAATAACGCTCGTTTACTTGCAAAATAAAATATACCAAATTTAAATGACCAGATAACGAGCAAAAAAGGTATTTAAATAAGTAAAACAATTTTTGAATCAATTTAATAAAAGATAGCGTATATAATATATAAACGTTGAAAACGCATGATGATTATTACTATTTATCAATGAAACAAGAAATAAGTAATTAGTGTTAATCAAATGATATATAACATATTTTTTTAATTAATAAATTTCTTTGAAAAATTTTTCTCTTAATGATTCTTCATTGATATCAATAATTATTATCATTTTTATTAATTATCATGTTTGTTGTAGTCAAATAAAGATCTTAAAATATATATTACTATTGTTCTAATTAGTGCTAATTTAAATACTCAATTTCTAGGCAAGTAATTGCAAATTGTAATGGTAATAATCTATTTGAGAATATGAGAATAATTATGTATATTCAATCAAAGAGAATATAATCATTATTAATTTATTTACAAAATAATATTTGTTATTATAATTATAATTATTATTATATAATTGATGTGTTATTACTTATAAGATGAAAATAAACATTATCATAAATTTTATCGATCATATAATACATTTAACAATATTATTAAATATTCAAATAAGATATATTTCGAAATAATTTTTTAATATTTTTAACATTAAATATGGTGTTAGAGAGAAAAAATTTTTATCATCTAGTACCAGTTAATTGTCAAAAATTAAAAGTTAAAAAATTAAAAATTATATTCCCCTAAACTTTTTAATTTTTTTTTGTTAGTTTTTAATTTCTTATTATTGTTCCCCTACTTCAAAAGTGCTACAACTAAAAAAAATGTAATTTTCGAATTATATATTTAGGTATAAACATATGAAATTATATAAAGTTAAATGAGTTGGATAAGATTACTCTATCAATCACCAAAAGTAAATTATATATATAACTCTTCACAGTTCGTCCAAGTAGCACTTGCGTCGTTCTTAAGGCTTTCAAAGAGATCAATATCTTCTGCAATAGTGACATATTTTAAATGCTGTGTCGTAAATTGTATCTTTTTGTAAATAAAAAGAGAAGTCTTCTACGAAAGATATTTAGAGTTAAGATAATTTTTAAATCAAAATTTGAAGAAGAAATTGATTTATTTTAAATTTAGTCATTTTAATTGAATAAGATAAATACAAACTATTGATGATATTTCAAACTCATTTGGAAATATCATTTTTTTAAGTTATTCTGGATTTGTTATAATTTTTTAGGATACCAAAATCAACTCAAAAAGGATGATTCTTTTTAAGGAAAGAAAAATGACAAAAATAATCATTTTTAATTACATTTAATCATATTTCTAAGAGTTACATTCTTTTACCGATTAATTAATAATTTTCTGTGAAGTTAAAAAAATTTTTCTTCTTATCTGAAAAACTTAATTTTTTAAGTTATTGTATCACTTTTGAAGGGAACGTTATTATCCAAAAGCATATATTTCAATTTCCACAAATCTGACCGAAATATCCACTATACCATTTCATTTACGATATTATGATGTCATAAAATATAAATTCGTATAATTAGTTACTTCTGAATCTATAGAAAGGCCTGTCATAGATTTCTACAGTCAAGCAAAAGAAACTTTGGCGATACCTTACCTACATTCTTTCGCAACTTTTAAAAATATTTAATAAACGAAAAAGTATTTTTCCATTTTTTAAATATTTTTCTATGTATTGTATATTAAATATTATTGTATATTAAAAAAGAATTAAAAAGTTAAAATATACTTCACAATCGATAGATACATCTATCTGTAAAATTTTTGTCCTTCAAAAAAAACTTTTTTGGAAACAGAAGAGAATTTTAAAAGAAACATTGCAAAAATTTGTTGTTTTTTAACAAAATCATTTTCCTTAAAATTTTCCTTCAATTAAATGATTGATGCAGTAAATCATTGAGCAAATGTGCACGCGGCCTATAAAGTATCTCGTATAAGAAAGTTATATCCTTGACTTGCGTTGGTGTCCGGCAACATATACGCGCGCAAAGTCTTCCATACTTGTACGCTCGCTTTATATCGACGAGCGCGCGTAGGTTTATATATAGAAATAGTAGCAGCGGAACAGCACCGGAAGCAAAGGAGTTCCGCCCAAGCCTGAAAGGGTCACCGTACTTTGAAGAACGAGATCTAAGACCGCGAGTACATTTAACATCCTATTTCATTGAAGGCTACAAGAATTACGTATAGTATATAGTGTTTATGCATTATGCAAGTTATGCTGACAAAAACATATTTACAACAAAATGTATGTATACGGAGAATAAAACTCTATAATAAATGATAATGGAATAGAAAATAAAAAAAGTGTATTAAAAAAAAATTTCAAATTAGACAAAATTGATATTTAATTGTTTATAATCTTTTTATAACTCTAAAATCGAATTATGTTGTTCGAAAAAAATAACATAAATAAAATGCATAATTTTCTCTTTCTCAGAAATGAAAAAGATTTTTGGCATTCAATTCAGACACTTAAAACTAAAATTCTAGAAAAAAATAAAAAAAATATCTATACATACGTTTAAAAAGAATAAAATAAAATGTACTGAAAAAGAAAAGTCATATTCCTCGTAATCTTTTATCGAGAAAACAATCGCAAAAAAAAGATAATTTTGTCTCATAACAAATTCAATTATGAAAGAAATGTGATTCCCAAAATTGCGCGTCGCGCATCGTTAATAAGAGGATGCAGAATTGCGCGATCCATTCCACGATTTATTTTCCTACAGCGGGAAGAGAGAGAGGGAGAGAGAGAGAGAGAGAGAGAGAGAGAGAGAGAGAGAGAGAGAAATTCAGTTCGGCGTTAACGGGCACGCTTTTATTGCTACCGGCGGCGCATCCTCCGACGCCGCGTATCCGAGCCGAGCGGAAGTCGGCGCGGAGCGTTCGTTCCAGAGGCGCGTATTAACGTCTTCTCGCTGTGGCCAGGTAGGTATATGTACAAAAGAAGAGCGCGTAACCTCGTCGGTTCCTATCGTTAACGCGCGCGCGCAGGCGTTTCCTCGCGAAACGCGTGACTTTATGAATGAAACCACTACGCGCGCGTAGCGGCTGTGCGTGTCTCATGCTTGCGTGCGTGCGTGCGTGCACCGTGTCTACGCGACGAGACGGTAGTACTCGCTCGCTCTATGTAGGAAGGAAGTCGCGATGGCGGAAGTATTGTCCGTCCTGACACGAGAACGCGGAACGTCCGTATCGGACAGTACTTGTGCGACAGGATGCCGCATTCAAGGAAGTGTAACTTGGTCCGCGTGAGCGCCGCCGCGCCGAGCCGAGCCGAGCCGAGCCGCGTCAGGGTGCCCTTAATCGCGCGATGCATCGTGCATTATTCATCGTTTAATTAGACACCTTCGAATTCCTAGCGATCCTAATGAATCCACCAAGGTCAGCAGGGTGTTGGCCCAGCGGATTTCTTTCTTATTATCATTGTTTAGACTAGCACGACTGAAATAGATTGCCACCGAGTAGAAGCGTCGTTTCTCCTCGAAATTATCCGATAAAGTTTCACGTTTCGCAATTTCATACTTATGTATGAAGTAAAATATAATAAATAAATGTAAACGAATATATGAGGTATGTTTCCAGACGGTATCACATACTTAGAGATAAGAAAACATAGTAACTATAAAAGTAATTATACAAATTTTATATGTAGAATTAATGTAATTAAATAATTAAATAAATATTTTGTAATTATTGCATCTCTCTATAAAATAGTTTATTCAATTATGCATTAATTCTATATATAGAACTTGTACAGGTGTCACTTTTACAGTTGTTACCATAATGCCTTTCTCTGAGAAAAGCAGATAAGACGTAAAATAAATTTCACTTCATTTATTTATTCTCAAACTATTCATAGATCGCGTTACATTTTACTAAAATCCACGTTGCATTCCGAAAAAGCCTTGAATTAAAAAAAGAAAGAGAGGTGTCTTCTTCGCGCGATTGAAATTGACACCTGAAGGCCCTTGTATCGGGCCTCGGAACGAGACTATTTTCGGACACTCGTCTTATTCATCGGCGCGGCATTTCTGCGGTCCCGGCGAAACTTCACGTACGACCGTCTATTATTTTAAGACTCCGCTCGAAAACGCTTCCCGATACCGCCGAAAATCGCCGCTAGATCACCGCCTCGCGCCTCCTGTTTATTATTCATCACGAGCTATCCGGTGCATCGCATCGCGTCGCATCGCATCGAAACGACGACGCACGTTCCAATAGTGTTCAAAACAGCGCTGTCCGGGGCGCGGGTTAGGCCACGTCTCCGATCAAATTCTAGGCCGACGACTGGCGCGGCTCTATTTCTAAATCTACTTCTATTCTCTATTTCCACGCGATGGCGTCGCCGCGACGAGTTTATATGTCTGAGGTATTTCGAGGAGACGGGGCTCCGAGAACCTCTTATACTTACAGGGCGTGTACGCAAGTTCAAATGTCCACGCAAGTTCAAACTCGTCGGAATTTCCAATTTGAAGTTTCGTCACCGAAATGGTGATTATATTTAATACTTGAAAAGTTACCCAGTTTGAAAATTTGTTAAATGTAACAGATTTTACATGTTTCAAATGAATCTACCGAATTTTTGTGAGAGCTTAAGATGATTAACGTAAGAAATGACACAAATAAACAAAATTAACATAAAATATATAATACTGATATTATCTGTAAGCAACTTATGAAAGCGTATATTTCTTCAGCAAAATTAATTAATTCATAATATATTAAATTAACATTTATTTTATTTATTTTAGAAATTATGTTCTAAATACATTATTTTTATATTAATTGCTCACTAATAAATTGTGTTATTTTAACACTAAGAAATATTGAACATGAATTCAAACGACGCAATCACATTATGTTAAATTAACTCCGGTCTTATTCAACAAATTTTAACAAGTACCACGGTTTTAACAAATATAAAATGTTTTTTTACTATGTACAACTTTTCTCTCGGAATATTTTTTTCTGTGTGAAACAGAATTTCATTTGACACTCGAGGGAAATTTTTCAGTTGAACTTGGAAATTTTGCCACCCTATATATGCCTTTGACCCGCTACTGCTTTTTCTATTGCGCATCCTGAATTTTCTCGCTGCGACGCGATCCTATTGAGGAAGACTAAATTGATCGTTTGTGCTAATGCACTTGATATCGTTTAATAGGCTGTTATGAGAACCGTCGAGCACGAACGATGTTGTCTATTCTCAACGGGAATTCTTTGTGTAATTGAATTTCTTGTATATTTGTTATATCTCTTAGCTTTATTGCTTTATTTCGAATTAATTTCTTTCATCTTTAGCTTAATTTTTAATAACGGCATCGATAATTTTTAGTAACTTTAATTAACTATTTTCAATAATTTTAATTAACTATACATTATCTATGAATTATAACTCGAACGATTAAAGCGACAAAAATTCTTTGTAAATCAATAAATTCTCCGCTTACCTTGAAAAAATAATTAACAGAACAACACAATTAAAATTTAATTTGTACGTTGAGTTTAATTACGCAACAGTTCATATTGCTATATAAACCAGCAATAATGTTAAAAGGCTTGCATTAATACTGGTTAGATAGTTGTCTACCTACAACACAGTATTGATCAACATGAAGCATATTATATCTTATTTAATAATTTCCCGCTTGTCTCCTATTTCTTTATAAAACATCAATTTACTATTTGTCTGTAGATGTAATGCCTTCATATGCATTATTCTGTTGGGTCGGCAAGGATCGATGCACCGCGAATCTTCGTCCTGACATTAATTCTCTGATCGATCATGCTTTATTAACTGAAAGAATACTGTTTACAATTTTAAAATAAAATTGAGATGGCAAAAATTGTTTCCTTTTCATTTTATTTCTTATTTTTCTTCACCGCAAACGAGGAAATCCTAATTCCACGAATATCGGGAAAGCGATTAAAAATACCGAGTTACGGATACATACATATCTACGAAATACCCTCGGACGTAGAGTCGTCGCCATCGTGTATTGACTCGAATCCGACAATGCAATAGACCGTTAACGTGGCGAAACATCCGTGTCAAACATTTCCGCGGGAGCATAATTACGTTCGATCTCGAGCAATTAGCACCACCAGCGGTCATTAAATGTCGGCGCTTTCCGTATAAGCATCATGCGAGCCCGTAAGAACGCCAATAACCATGACAAACATAATCGCGTGCCATCGCATGTAAACACGCGATGCAAGCCGATTTATGCCAGATGGCTTGGGAATCTCATCTCATCCAGTGGACCCATATGGAAAAATATTATTGGATTAGTGAAAAAACTATTGGAACGAGTAGTGTACAATAGATTCGATTCGAATGGTTTTCCAATTATTTCTAATCGTTTTCTTGGTTAAAATTTTTATAGTTTACCTGAACATCTAATCAATTATTATTTAATATTACTGATTTTTCTTACAAAATCTAAAAGTCAATCATCTCATATATTGCCACCTATTGCGCACAATATTGCCAAGTATGGCTAATGTATTGTTATGTATTACTAACATTATTAGCGTATTGCTAGTATTGCTATTATTGTCTATGATAGCAATACATGGCAATACATAATAACATATTAGCAATATTTGGTAGGATAACTTCCGGTAGGTATATACGTTGCACTCAAAAACTTAATTTATTAAGTATTATTTACTATGTTTAAAGTAAATGAACTATATCAGTAAAAATTTTGTATTGTTTATTACTGTGAAAAAAATATTAGAAATCCGAAATATTTTTCATATTGAAAAATAAATTTTTTGAAACCCTTGCCATATATCTCATAGGAGTGAGATATATGACTAATCATAGGAAAAGAGGGAGGGGAAGTATGTACAGCTCAAAAAATTTATAAATAATGCATATAAATAAGACGTAAAATGACACAATAATTTAATTTATAAAATTCGTTTATAAAGTTTTATTAAGAATGGTAAATATATGTATGAAGTAATAAATAATAATTACAATCTTCCTACATATATTACAAGTGTTATGACATATTTCATGTAATGCGTTTAATACATTTAGTCCACTAAAATTCAATCTGTGCACTTCGTATGCTTTGGACATAAATCCCGCCCACTAAAAATGCAAGACAACAAACTAAATAAAGAATACGAAAATAAAAAAAAAGCATGTTGTATAGCAAAATACAAGATGCTTTACTATTCCTCTATCATGAAATAACCATTAAGACTTTTATACATTTTATAATCATTTTATGTAGAATATAATTTATGATGGTATGATGGGCTACTTATTACAATAATTTCATTAATATTAAGTAAGAAGCTGAAATTATAATACTAATATAAAGGCATGTAACAGAGTAATTGCGGGAAAATTACCCCCCACTCCTTCTATTTTTTCTGACTTTTGTGCGTAAATCCCAGCGTGGCGTATTTGCCAGAGTTACCCTAATATTGCGCAATAGGTGGCAATATGGTTAAGCCCTCAACAAAAATACTACATAAGTGAACAAAACTAAGGTAATTTTCCAATTTAGCGGCCTCAGCTCCAATATTAATAAAATTATATTCATTAGACGCATTTTTATACGAAATAAAAGAATAGCAGATGAAAAGCGTCGCTCTGCCTCGCGAAGCGAAATATTTGTCATTTTAAATGAGTGAAGAAGGTTATATTTGATCAAAACGGGTCTTTATTATTTAATAATTTTTGTGTGAATTTTTACAACTTTCAGTTTACTTAATGTTGTTAATCGTTTCAATTCATTGTTCCAGGTTAGGTATCCGTCATACCGATTTAATTTAGTAACATGAGTATTTAATATTCTTTTGCTGCTAAATAATTAAGTTCAGATTTTATACTACTTCTTTTTTGTACAGCAACTACGGAAAAACGGTACATTTTAATTGATATTCTGTAAACAGTTTTCTGTTTACTAAATAAAAAAAGTACAATAATACAATTATTATTAATTGAAAATTATATTAAATTTTTATCAGAATTTTTTGCGAGTCCAATAATATTTTTCAATAAGAGAATATTCTGTATTGTGAAATCTTGTGTTTTTCTCGAATCCGACGGGAATAACTTTCGAAATCGCGTTAAAGAATACACGAATTCCAAGTTTCTGTACACATGTAACTCGAATTTATATTCTTTTGGAAAAAAAAAATCTACGATTTTTTATCCTTTCATATTTATAGGATTTCTTTCTTCTATCGTACTTTTTGCGTATGCGCCAACGTTCATCTATCGTTTCTATAGATTAGATTCAATGGTTGCGTATATCTTTTTTTTCTTTTTTTGGAATGATCCTTTTGTAATTCATGAGCTCGAAACTCGCCTCGCCTAGCTGATTTAAAACTCGCTTCGACATTGACTTCACGCAAAACGCATTGACCCAGCATTTCGGTTTTTGTATTTTATACATGCACAATGCAGTGTTTTTTAATATCTTTAAAGATACTACAAAAATAGCATCGGACTATACACGAATTCTAGTTCGAGACAATTCACGAATAATATGAATAAACTGTAACTGCAAAAAGTACTACTGCAAAAGTATTGTACTACTTATTATCAACTAGATAATAAGTAATTTTATTATTTTGCTCAGATAAAGAATCTTACAAATTTTATATTTAAGATATTCTAGTATTTAAAATATCATGTTCTTAAATTGATTGTAATAAGAATTTTATTAACTTTTACTGTAATATGAACTGAAAAACAGATCGACTCACACACGCATATACAAAATTATCGTAAAATTATATATTGACTACTATTTGTGACTACTATTTGACTAGTAATTACTTCTATTTCTTAACTATTCGTCAAGTTTGTACTTGTTATTCATTATTCTTACCAATTCAGAATACGTCATTATTTAGAATGGATTTCGATCGGAATTATTCTATTATTCTCTTTTATTATGTTTTCTATGGAAATCTGAATAATTTCGATTAATTTCGACTATATAATTTAATTAATTTTGATAATAATAAAACCT
The DNA here is from genome assembly GCF_001594045.1 of Atta colombica. NCBI lineage: Eukaryota > Metazoa > Arthropoda > Insecta > Hymenoptera > Formicidae > Atta > Atta colombica. The sequence continues at coordinate 1,171,012 of NW_017259192.1, read as the reverse complement.
GAAGTATTTTTTTATACGAAATTAAAAAGCACAAATTACTATAAATCGCACATATTAACTTAAACCAAAATCCGGATGAATTGTTTTTCATTGTTAAACTTAATATAGTATAATTCTTTTAGGCCGCAAATAAAATTAACATGAAATGGTACACAAATAAACAATCGTATAAGAATTCATGTCACGTAAGAAGACAATTATAGTGGACACTCGCTGGACTGAAAATTGTATCGTTAAAATATAGAATGCGATCGTTTTGTCGCTATTTTGCTATTTCGAGCTCCCGAGAAAATTCTCGGAGGTGAAACAAGAGTTACGGCCATTTCGCGAAACTATTTCGAAAGCTTATAGCTACGCAACTATAGAAGAGCATGCTGTCATGTGTAAAAGACGACAATCACGACATAATGTAATAACTGTTGTACGTTAATGTATAACTGGGGGAAAAACTCACTCGCGATCTTTGATCTTCCTCAAAGCAATAATTTAATATCGATAATTTCATAAAAATAACTTTCAACACATGCAGTGTACGAGAAAGTATTTTAATAAACAGATCGATAATTATTGTCCTATGTATTTATTAATCCATTAAAAATCGATTTATATATAAGTATGTATACTTTTATGTAACAAAATTTCCATCGCGTTTATTACATTCCATAGTTTTTTAAACTCTTGTCATAATGCCCTTTGATTCGCTTCAGACATTTAACCTTCGGAAGCTGACGTCAAAATCTGTAACACAATTATACTGACGTTCGGTCTGTGAGACCCATTTTATGTTAACTAAAACGCTAATTAATTTCAAGGAAACAAAATGACGATGCATGCAAAAAACGATTCGTATACAAAAGAATGAGTACTAAGTTTGGTTTTAATAATTCAAAGAACGTTAATTATATAGAAACACTAATTATATAGAAAATTGCGCTTTAGTGAAATGTTTTCACGTATAATGTGACTTATAATGTGAACAAAAGATGTCACGAGCAGAAGAGGAACAATAATATTTATTATTATTATAGTTTTCGATCTATGACTGATTTAGCTTATACAGCGTGATTTACTGCATTCTTAAGTAAATAATTTTTAAACAAGTCAATCCAAATAAACTTTCGCATAAATATTTCTTAAAATTTTGTTAATACGTATATATAAATAATTCAATTTAATCTGTAATGTTACTTTCTCATTAAAGGACCTAATTATATTGAAAATTGGTTATGACTTAATTTTCACAAATGATATAATACGATGGACAAAAGATGTCAGTTTTTGAGTTACATCAAAGATATAAAACTTGTGCTCACAGAGCTTCTTTGATATATAAAATATTAATTCCTTATTAAATTTTGTACTTATGACATTTTTTATTCATTACATTTTAAGCTATTTGAGAAAATCATTTCTTTCACCGAGATCTAATTTTCCATATAATTTAGTGCGACGTCCTTTGCAGATACAACCTAAAAATATAAAGAATATTCTTTAATTTTATACTATTATAAGCTTAATTTTATACTATTATAATAATTTTATACTATTTTAAAAACTGTAAATAATTTATTGCAAAAAATATCTTCTAACTTTCTTATAATTCCTATAATTATAAAAAAAAATCTAACCAAGTGGGTTCAACAGATCCACCATCAGCTTTGGAAAATTAAATTATTGAAAGTTGTGTAAACGGTATTTACAATTCCATCTTACATTCTGTACGAAACGTCACGTAATTAATAAAAATTAATACATAGATATGAGAGTATCAGTTAAATCGTTACGTAATTTATCTATTCTAATCATAGTCGTAATATTAAGCGTAGAAGAGAGACGTGCTTATGATGTATACAAACGTGCTGCACTTGAATCTGGTCACGAAACACATGTTGCTTCGAAATATTTACATTCGTATCATTAATCACGTAATATTCTACGTATATTCCAAAGCTGACATGTCTTGTAACAGGAACATTGTGCATTACGTCGTGATATTATTCCGTTCTTACGCACACACATGCACACATACAACACGCTATTATATTAGCACGTTCTCCGCCATTCCTTCGCTCAAGACGAACCATTACTAGCTTTACTGTGCGCTGTTTCTTCGTTTCAACTATCGAAAATCGCTAAGAAGATTTTCATACGAGATACATATGTACGTCGCGTACGTTCTGTGTCTCTTTGGCACACGAGAGAGAGAGTGAGAGATTATCATATTTTCCGACCTCGTGCGTATATATCCCTCCTTCTTATATCCGCGCACGCTCCACTAATGTGTGCAAAGGCGGTTGGTAGCGAAAAACAAGAGAAAGAGAAAGAGAGAGAGAGAGAGAGAGAGAGAGAGAAGACAAAGAGAGATAGATAGAGCGTTTATTACGATTCTAGGACGAGCCCTCTAAGAACGAATACGTAAGAATACATGACATTGCAGTGTCGTTACAACGAAGAGAAAATAGAATAATAAAGAATTATAAATTTGAAATAGAAGAGAGAGAGAGAGAGAGAGAGAGAGAGAGAGAGAGAGAGAGAGAGAGAGAGAGAGTAAAAATACAGTATAATTACAACGGCGAGAAAATAAAGTGACAAAGATCGCAAATTTTAATTTAACATGGAAAAAACGATTTTGTTAAACTAAAAACGTAGATAAATACAGAAATACTAAAAATAAATTTTGTCGAGCTGTCGAAAAAATTATGTAATGTAAGAAACTCAAATATGATGAACGATTCTGCAAAAAATTTTTGACGTTCTACCAATTAGTTTGAGCGTCCTACATAATTAATTTGACAACCAAACAAAATTTATCTTCAGGTGTTATCTAGCTAAATTTTAGATATTTTAGAAAAGAACAAAACTGTTCTTTTCATGAGGGAGAGAAAAAAAATGTGAAATAAAAAGAAAAACTAATACATAAAAGATAAAGAGTGAGAGGGAGAGAAAAGGTATGAGAGAGAGAAAGAGAGGGGAGAATGCGAGAGCGAGACGGAGCGAGAGTTGCCGAATGTCGCCGAACGACGCACGGCGGGAAGGAGGGAGGAAGAGAAGACGGAAGGACGGAACGTGCAAGCGAGAGAGGGGATCCACGAGCGTTCGACTACTTCGCTCAGTCCTCGTCTGTCCGCCAGCCGGTGATCTTCCGTGCGAACGATCGACAGCTCGCGTGGATTTTCGCGACGCTGTCCGCTCCGGCCGAGAATCACTTGCTGGTATTTTCGCCATTTCCGCGCCGCTTTTTTTCCTCGACTTACCGTGTGATCGTTTCGATAATGAAAATTGATCCCGCGAAAGTCGATTCTGCGTCGCGTCGTCGTTTCGATCCTATCGCACGCATTTTTTGCAAAACATTCGCGTGGCAGCGTGGGAGCCTGCGCCTGTCGCTACGGCCGCCATTTCTGTTTTCCGGGACCGTTTGGATTTCCCGCAACAGTGAATCGCGGGAATTGATGGCTACGACAGCTGTGAAGACCGGCGGAAGACCAGTAAAGAGAAGGAGAAAAAAAAGGAAAGAGCACACAGGAAAACGTTGTGACAACAGCTGTCATTGAAAATGCCACGAGTAGAGGTATGTGTCCACATATCGTACTATTAACAAACGGAAAAATGTCCATTGACGGAAAACGCGCACGATACGCGAATGCGATTCGTTCGTGAAATACTCGCCGGAATTCCGTCACTACCCTTTCCGTTACGTCAACTCGACACCGCAGGAAATTGATGAATCGTCGGCGAACGAGCGTGTGAGCGAACGAACAAGCGAGCAAATAACGCGAATGTCAGGAGCGATTTATTTTTTCATTTCGGCAAAACCAAATAGCAATGTTGACGAAATATAATAGAAAAAATAACACAATGTCGAAGAAATGCAGAGTGAAAATATTTTGTGTCAAGTGTCGCATTGTTATCGTTTACCGAATATAAGAATAATTTTAACACAGAAGAAAATTGAATTGCGTTGAAATTACATTCATTTGTTTAAGGATAGCAGGTGTATAGTCTCTGCAAAAAATAATTGGAATTGGAAATTTATGCTTTCCGTATAAAATTGAATGTCATATGTATATAAAACAGTTCAATAAGATCAATATTTTTGTATTAAACGATATAATTTTATACATTTATATTTAATAATATAATTTGATTTAATTTTAATGATAATTTCTCATTTTATATTAATTATATTTTTTTTAAATATTCCTTATTGAAAAATAATTTTTTATTCTGAGGATTAATGTATGAGTCAATGTTGAGTTATGTTATTTTTTTCCTAGGGCGGAAACGTAAAAAGTGAAATTTCACTTTTCACGTTTCTGCTCTGGAAAAAAAGTTACATGATCGATACTCAGATTATAAATCGCCGCTTTTTCATACTTTCAAATGCAACACAGAAAATCTGGATTTTTTATAATTTTTTATTTTATTAAAAAATATGTGTAATACTTAAGAAGCATATTTAAATGAAACGGTTTTTAATACAATATATTTTGAAGATATCATCCCGACGATAAATACGGATTGTGTAATTACACATATTGCTTAAATTCACAATAGATTTATTCTAGACGAAGAGACTAACGGATTTCATTGATTTCATTGTACGATTAATTATATGATATGATCAGTATAGAAGGCTAATGAAATTGTACACGTTGATATTTCGTACGTACACATCATCGGAAAGTAATGGCATGTGACACGTCACGAAACTAAATAGCGTTGACAGTCACACGAGCTGGTCTTACACGATCTTATAGCTTTGAACATCGTTCCGTCTAAGTAGATAACACGTAAGTGCGAATTGCGACTCTTGTTCGCGTTAGTTTGTTCGCGCGGAACTATGTATAGTCATGAATCTCTTTCGATGAATTGGCTCGCATGATTTGTATATCTCACGTTAGTTAGAAATACTTCATGCATATAAAAAAACAACGATTTTCTGTACGATATTCAATGGATTTTTTCACTAAAAATGCTATATTTATTGATGAAAATCTTGAAAAAGAGTATCTCAGAAAAAAATACTTATGTATGTTACATATTTTTACATATATTTATAATACTTATGTATGTTACATATATTTCTATATTATGTACATTAAATACCTATTTTTTTATTTTATATGTTAGTTTCTCTAAAATTTCTAGCGTCAATATCATTCTGAAGAGTGGAAATCTCTAGAGTAAAAATTATGCCAGTCTTGAAAAAGGGTGGCTTAGTTTTCAAGTGAGATTAGATAATATCCAAAGAATTTGGAGAGTATATTATACATTTTTTTCTCTTGCATATATTTTTATATGAATATATAAAATAAAAATATAAAATAATATATAGAATATAATATATACATATATAATATATATATATATATAATATAATATAAAATAGAAAGAAATGTTTAATATGTGTAATATATAAATATATATAACATAAAATATCGGTTTCTGTATGTATATTAAAAGACAGGCAAATTAGTAGTAGATTATATTCAGTTTTACATATATAATTATTAGATTATATCAAAGGATTTTAACGACAATCAAATTTTTATAAAAGCTATGTAGGTCAAGGATCGAAAAGGAAATTGCGGAATCGATCTACATTGTACACTCGTCAATCATACGTGTATAAATGGGAATTACTAATAAGCTTATATACGTGCAATCGAAGAAAGGACTGAAGTAGTAAATGTACAACAGGAATGTGTATTAAGATTCGAGGAATATGGTTATTTGCTATAATGCGTCAATTACAAAGCGATTACCGATTACCAATGTAGTTAAGTATAAGCTGTTAGATGGATAGACAAGTGAGCTTTGCTCATTGGCTCTTTTGCATAACTAGGTCTTTTGTTAGCAGCAAGTAGTGCAATCCGCAGCGAACTGTATTAGTTATGATAGTGTTTTATTACTTCCTACACTTTCAATGAAGATAAACTCGCGGAAATGGGGGAGCAACTCGATTTTAATTTAAATTTCGTGCTAAATAAGAACTGATAAATCTACTCTCTTAATAAATTTGATCAATGATTTTTCGATTAAGGAGAAGAAAATTTTATTATTTTAGCTTACATATCGAGAGGGATCTTATTTCTCTTAAATCACATACATCTATATCTTTTAATTAGTGGCTAATTAAAGATCCGCTAGCTAAATATTGCTATTTAAATCTAAACTTAATCTATATAAACAGCTTTTTTAATTGTATATCTAATATCCTGTTTATTCAAATTATTACATAGTTTTTACTTACAATTCCAGCTTCTTTTATCTTCATTCTAAAAAAAAATGTTTGATTAAAAATGGAGAAACTAGAATATTCTGATTATATCAGTCAAAATTCCGTTATCTCAATTGAAATAAATTTAGATTTAAGTAGAAAATTCATTCATTTTTCAATCAGAATTCCAATTAATCCAACCAGATATACTTTTCTCAGTGCTCATGCTCATTAGAAAATATTTTTTCCAAACCAAAAATTTTTCTACATTCATTCTATGCTGAATTCTTTTCTCTATCCTCTTTCCTTTTCCTCTTCTCAATATTTTTCCGTAAATTAAAAGGTAATTTCCAATTAGTACTCGAAAGATGGAGAAATATTTATTGAACTCGTACAACGATTTATCGGGCGGAATTTTCTATTTATCCATACTCTTGCTTCATTTTCTCTATTTCATTCCAATTTACCTTAAGTACAGAGAAAGAAGGGTTATATGCCCCGAAAACGGGGCAAGTCCGAAAGGGCATGGATCCACGAAGAGCCGGCGATTACGAACGTGCCTTTATTTAGACAGGCAGCCGTCGATCGAACAGTAGTTTCCGATGTTCCTCGAGCGAGGAGAATTAACAACTCGACATTCAAGCGTCCGTGAAGAACGAGCGATGAGATCGAAGAGGTGAACGCACTGGCGCGAAATTTACGTCAGGCGTGCGCGTGTGTGCGATACGCACGTGCGCGCTTGCCCGTTCGCGCGCGCGCGCGCGGCAGTGTGCGTGCGTGCGTGAGTGCGTAGGTTCGTTTGATCTTTGCGAATGGCGCGAGTAAATCCGCGTATTATTAAATAGATAACCGGCCATAAATTCGGCCGGGTTACATAAAGACGCGCAAAAGTGCGCGTTAAGGTCCGACCGTTCTATTTCTGTGCCGGCGACCAGGGCGCGTTCTAGAACAGTGGTTCTCAATTGCATTCCTCGTCGGAGGCGGAAGTCCGGTGCCTACCTACTTCTGCTGTCGCTCGGCAAATATTGAGGGATCGGTTGTGAAATCGCTTCGAGCGATCTGCACTCGTGCGTAAAAGCGCATCATGGAATTTAGAGATTGAAGGATTATTGGACGTTAGCAGATAATTAAATGGAATATTACTTAATTAGTATTTCAATCCTCATTAGTTGACTGCCATTAATTAACACATTAATTTAATAACAATTGCTGATTTTTCAATTCACTTTATACTGG
>NW_017259192.1:1142363-1163456 GCF_001594045.1 Atta colombica | reverse complement strand
ATTCATATAAATATTTATTAAAATTTAATATATTTTTTCATAATAAATATATCTATATAAATGTTTCAAATTTTATTAAAAAAGAGATGTTTTTTTACTGTTTAAGATTATTGCAGATTAATAGTAATGTAATATTAATAATTAATGTATATTAGATATATGTTTATTAAATTAAATAATATATTAGTATTATATAATAAAAATTGAATGCATGCTTCTTGCTCAATCCACACAATTTGTATCGTTAAAAAATTCAAACATTAAACAATATTTATTCAATAATTTTGCTTACTTCGTCATATTACAGGTAATTATAACAGTATTGTAAATAAACATAATCTCATCTTCATAATAAGTGACATTAAATTGATAAATGTTTTTTGGCGAACAAATAATTTTTTGCCGGATGGAATAATCAAAATCTTTTAACTCGATTCTATTTTTCATAAATTATAAAGGGGACGATAACGCGATTAATTGCTTCTAAAATGTGGTATCGTGCATACGTAGTTCGAATTCGTGCGTGCGTAAAAGTCACAGGTCGTTTCCGCGGCTCGATAAAGTAGCCGATTAGACAGTCATTGAATGAGAAGGATACGAAATAACACCGCGTGTTCGCGGTTATCATTGCTCGCTAGGTCTGTTTGCTTTTTATCAAACGTCGCGCGCGATAATTTCTTCAAATTGCGAGAGCCACGGAGCCAAGTGACTACGCGTTTTTTTTTATACGCACTCGCGCGCACAGATGCAATCGCACTATTCTTTCTCGCTTCTGGCGTGACATAGCGGATTGATTGCGGATTGATCTGACGTGTATAGGAATGATTAATTATTGATACCTAATCTGATTTGAATGACTTAGACGAGCAAATAATTATTAGAAATTCCGAAACGGTATTAGCAGACGAGAGAGTATAACAGGTAAGCTCAGTTCAGGAAAACCATTGAAGGAGATAAAAATAAAAACGAGTAAATATCCATTGATATCAAGGTGGATTAATTTTAATCTTTGTTTTACTCACTTTTATTTCTTTCCAATTTTAACAAAGGAAGTCAAATTTTGATTTTAATGAAACTTTGTACATTTGTAGGTTACTCTCTGAAATTCTTTCAGTGAAAATAATACCACTAAGGAATGAAAAATTTGCACTCTTGAATAAGAGTGACAGATTTTCACTCTTTTTTTTTGGAATGAGATTCACTCTAAAAGAATAAACTTTTACTTCAGAAAAGAGTAAGTAAAAATCTGCTACTCTTATTCAAGAGTGCAAATTTGTCACTATTTTGGAATGAGATTTCACTTCAGAACAAGAAATTTAGAAAGTATAAATAGATGAAATGTCAGTTGTGGCCCGAAAATGATTTTGAAAGGTGAAATCACATAAGGAGTGTCTCTCAAAACCATTTTTGGATCGCAACTGACATTTTCTAAATTTATCTATTTATGTAATCTTTAGATACAAAGCATCATTAAAATCAAAATTTCGCAAGAAATTTCTGTTAGAAAAAAGTAAAGACTAAATCGAGATTAAAGTTAATCTATATTATTAGAAATAAACATAAGAAGGAAAAAAGAGAGGAGTAATAATATTATATTATCCAAAAGAAGTAAATATCCGCGTTAAAGAAGAAGAGATGCTCACGGACGCAAGAAATAGCTCGCGTAAAACTAGTCTAAGATCCATCTCTCTCCTCTCTTTCGCGTGTCATACAGATTTTTCCGCGGCGCCACATTATTGGCGATGGTCCAATCGAAGCGGCAGCTCCATGCCTCGTCTATTTTCGTTGATTCCGATCTTCTTGAAAAGCTAGCCCAACAAAACGAGTCGCGTTTGCCCTCGATGTTCCTTCCGCCAATGGCATTTGACGAACGCCGCCGCTTTGGCGGCCGTACGCGATTAATACCGCCATAAAGATGGCGATAATCGTGACGAATCGGCGTCACACATAACGAATATTGCGGATAATAAAAAGTATACTTTGCTCGCCTGATTTCGATAGTTCAAAACTACCAATACCCTGATATTTCTCGCTATATTCGCGATGAAAGCTTCTTTTTAAAGACAGAACAAGTTGCATGTATGTGTGTTCGCGCATATACGAATGGTAAACAGGATAAATCACTATATTTATGCCCACTAATATTTATTAAATGTCATTAAAATGGTACCGGCTACAAATATAGCCTTCTAGAAAAGAATTCAATGAATTCAAATGGTATTCGTTATGAAATTGATTATGCAATTTCAAACTATTCAGATAAAATCGGATTATATTAATTCTGTTAGTATTGAAAATTAAAAGCTTTCGATGAATTGAATTTTATGAAAGCATTTTATAAAATCATATTTTTTATTTATTTATAATTATGGATATTTTTATGTTGATGAAAAATTTAATTTAATCTCAAAATTTAATGTAGATTGAAAACATTTGTTACAAATGATTCTTAAACTTTTCATGAATCGCGTCGATATAAAATATCCTAATTTTAGGAACAATTCAAAAACTTGATGTTCTATCCGGTGTATTCTGATTTGTTCGCTCGTTTTCCATGTAATCAGATCCGGAATCATAAACCTTAATTTATAATTAAACTACAGAGAGAGAAGAAGAGAAAAGGGGAGAAAAAGAAGCAAGAAAAAAAAGATTAAAGGAAGCATTCTCCTCAAAAGAGGCGCTGGCTAGTCTGCAGCCAGTCTGAGAATCCATGTTTTTAATTCGCATATGTGACTCAAGCGTCTCCTTTTTCCTGTTCTCTCTTTCTCTCTCTGTCTTTCTGTTTACTTATTCATCTATTTATTTGAATTTTAAACTATTTTTTAGAAAGCTATCAGATATCTCGTCTTTCCTCCTCTCTACTTATCTACCTATCTTTTCCCGTTATTGTTCCTTTAAATAATTATAACTAAATTATAATTGAATTCTGTGATTATAACGCGAAATAAAATATAATAGATTATTTTATCTCACGATTTTATTAAAAATCAATCTATCCCTCTCTCTTTTTCTATTTCTCTTTCTCTTTCGGCACTGTCGCCCCGATCGCTCGTTGCACGCACCAATGCTTTTTCCTCTGTACAGCATGCGGCATGCAACAGGTATCCGCGCTGACGTCAGGATGAAGCGAGAGGGAGATACGCGACGTCCCGCCAACAAAGACGGCGATCACGGGGTGATCGGATCAGCGGCGCAGCGGCGCGGCGCGGCGCGGTGGAGGAAGTACAGGTCGAGAAAGAAAGAGAAAGAGAGAACGCATAGAGGATCACACATGCGAGACCCGGCCTGCACATGACTCGAAGCGTCGGACTGCATCCGCCGTCTCTTTCCGTCCCGCGATTGTCCTCCCTTCGTCTCTCGTCGCCACCCTGCCGACGAGCTCCGGGGCTTAACTCGAACCGAGTTGTGTCACCGCGCCGCGCTGTGTTACGAGGCTGTTATTCAACGCGCGCGCGAAAATATGCGACGGGCAGAGACGTATGTGTCAACGACGGTGCATGCTTATTGCGGAGGCTGATCGATCCGGAAAACTGAACCGAAAGTCGAACCGATCGTCGGCATTTTTACGCGTACACTGTTAGAAATGTAATCGCGAGCTTCCTTTACATGTAAATGAAGCTCGTGGAATTTCGTATATAATTAAAAGTAATGAATGATTTAACTGAAAATTAAGTTACAGCAGTTATTTAAATATAATGAACATGTACAGTAAATTTATAAAATTTAATGTAATGTCTTGAAATTAAGTTCAAATTGTGTAATTTGAAAGTTGATGAAATTTAAGATTTATTTCTAACAGTGTAGAGTCGAGATATCGACAGGTACTCGTAACTATCACTCGGAACGTAATTTTGCCTAATTTGTTTTGTTGTAACTTTTTATTATTAATTTTCAATACTTAATTATTAAGTGTGGGAAAAAGTTCGTGGCGTTTTTCCCATTAGATGGCATTAAAAAAACGCCACGAACTTTTTCCCATACCATAATATTATTTAAATGACACTCGTTGATCTTTTGAATTCCTCACGAATTTGTAATTATCACTCGAACGAAATTTCATTCATTTTAATTTGTTTTATAATTTTATATTATATTATTAATTTCACTTAAATACTTGCTGATCTTTTAAATTTCCCACGAATTTTTTAAATTAATCAAGAGATTTATTTTAAAAAGATTTTGCAATGACAGAAGATACATAGAAAATTCCTTCAAAAAATCGCCGGCAGGCAATTAAAATATTTTTTCTTACTACGGCATTACCTTGTACGGTGCATTTCTTGCATTTCTGTCGCGCGCGCGGTTATGTTTACAAATTCCTCCGGTCTTGTCCGGCAGTCAAACCCGCCGACATATCCGTTACTGTAATTCCGCGAACTGCTTTAACAACGTCATGAATCACGAAATGACTCCGTGCGCCGTAATATATGCGCGCAGAAACGAGAGATAACAGGCGCTGCCATTATTTTCGTATGCGATTACTATTCCGGACGTGACGCGGCTGTGCCGTGTGAGTCGCTTCCAAACGATAGTAATACATATCGATAACGACATAGAAAGTATGAGGGCAGCCGAATCACTTTAAGACTAAAAAAAATTATACAAGAAAAATATGACATTTAAATACAAGATGAATCTGGTTCCTCGCGATCAAAATTGATACAGTCGCAATAGAAACGATTATTTTAATTTTAAATAAGCAAATATCAATATAAGGATTGCTTTGATTATATGTACATAAGATATATATTTCATGCTTATCGAATCAATTTATTTCATGAATTCTTGGATGAAATCATAGTTCAATAAAAATGTCGTAGCAATAATCTTTGAGCACTTTGAGAAAGTTTCTCGAAAATTAATCTCGGAAATGTCGCTAATAAAAATTTATGTAAGTAATTAATATCGGCAAAGCAAAAACAGAGAGAGAGAACATCTTATTGAATATGATAATATCAAGTGTGAATGAAATAATTTATTAATTTTTTTCAATCAGATTTTTGATTAATATAGCCAAAAATAATTTTAGTTTTTTAAATATTTAGTAAGTATTAATATAAAAAACAAACATAATTATGTAACTGATTTATAATAAATAATTACTAAATATTTAGAAAATTATTTTTTAAGTAAACAAGAAAAATAGTTAAAAGAAACAATATAATATGTAACGTATAAAAAATTTAGTATCTTTATTCTCAAATCGAATGAAAAATGTTTCAACCCTTAATTGTTAAAATGAAAATTTAAGACCAATTATGAACTTTAACGTAAAAAATGAAAGTAAGACAAAAATTATCTTTGATTTACATTAACCAAACATTGAAATTATTTCATAATATTTGATAATTATTTTCAGATTCTTTTTTTAGTGTTCACTAGTAAATGTCGACTTGTGAAATATGTATAAATCTTGCAAAATCGATTCCCAGTTAGAAATGCAAGTTTAACGTTTGCCCTATCACAACAGACGAGAACAAGGAAGAGAACATGAAACGTTCACCTCCTCCCTTTCCGCTTATGAATGAGCGATGTAAATCTCTGTTTCGGAGCACAAGTTTAACAGTGCGTTCGCGTGAGAGAGCGACGATCTCGGGTGCATATCGGGGCGCGAGAGTAGGACGCGCGGGCTCTCGGAACAAAGCACATTTTGCGTGCAAGTACATGACTGCGTATATAAAATAGGGTACGGGCATGTACAGTAAGCGCAGCAGACCGTCCCGTCTCGTCGCGGCTCAGACCTTAATGACGTCATTATCTCTAATTAGAATTCCCACAGTGGTAACCGCCACACGGGGGACGCCCCGTTACACCTAGAGACCCTCGTGGATAGTATCGATGTTTTTCTTACTTGCTATAACGAAGTGTTGTGCATCTTTGCGTGTCCGATACTCCACTTCCGGTTAAAGTCAGGCTCGCTGATCTCGCTCCTATAATGCTGAGTAATCAGATAATTCCGAAACGACATGTATATATTATCATGCATATAATGTAATGGCATGGTACGTAGTCCATTATTGATTTTTTTAATTTGAATATTGCAAAAAATATTGTTGCTCGATTATCATAAGCCATATTATTGCGCGATATCGTTACTTTTAGCGGAGTACATATAGTTTTCTGTAATCTTTATTTTTAACATGTCATTAAAACTTACTCACTTTAAAGTTCGTCAAATTTAGCATTCACTATCTAGAGTTTGTGCACTGTAAAATTCATAATGTCAAATTATATTATATTTATAATTTGAGTTATTTTTAATTATTTTTAAAGACCGCCGCTATTCCTACTCAGTATATCAATTTGACTAAAACAATGGAATTAAACAATTTTACTCTAGAAAATATATAATCAAATTTGACTCAAATTTAATTTATTATTTGCTAAATGTATGTTAATATGGACGATATTTATTTTGAAGCTAACTACAGAAATAGATTGATTCCTATATTTTGTCACATAGAAATTAAAAATTGTTATTTAACTTAAGGAATTGAGTTGTCAATGCTCTTTTGATATCTAGCAGTGTGAAAGTTGAAATGTCGCTTTGCGAACTCTCTTTCTTTTTTTCTCTCTGTCTTTCTATCTGTCGTTAGATTATAGATCGTGAGTCGCTGAGCATAGTCCATGCGTGATAGCATGCCGGTAACAAGAATTGTGTATAGAATAAACTGCGGATGAGCAATCTAGTCTATGTGCGTCGCACGCTCATAGTTACATCACCGAACAAACTATCTCTCTTTTTCTCTTTCTTTTCTCTTTATCCTCTCTCTCTCTCTCTCTCTCTCTCTCTCTCTCTCTCTCTCTCTATCTTTCTGCAGAATGTAACGATAAAATGGATTATCGCGAAAAATATTCCTCTTCCGAACGCTTCGCCTTCCACTCTCTCGCCATGCGCACAAAAATTCGTCTACGAGTCGCCGTCGTCGCTGCTGTCGTCGTCGTGAAGGTCGCAAGGAAATTGATTTCGGTCGCGTTCCTTGGTTCTATCTCGTTCCACTAATTCGATCCATCCGATCCGATAACGGGTGTCGCAAGAAGGAAAAGACGTGGTTAAAGTCGGGCACGCAAGGAAAACCAGTAACGGGTATCGGGTATCACATAGTAACGAATCGAATATCTTCAAGAATCGCAACGCGTAATTCGATCCTAAATTTGAAATGCCAAGGGATTCGTTAAATTAAAATTAGATAAAATATTCAAATTTGTATAAACGATCCTATATGATTTCTATTAATGCAGTTTTATGTTTATAGGTAATAGGATTCCTATATAATTATGTTAAATATGTAAAATTAAATTATATCGCAACTTAGACAATTCAATCGAAAAAACAGTTTTGCCGAAGTATCTAAATTATAATTAATAAAAAATTTAGCTGAAACTACTACTTTGGCTAATTGTGTTTGGATCATTAAAATAGCTATGCAGAAGACTCAAAACTGGTTGCTGAAACTTTTCACAGCATTGTCATTAACCTTTAAATATCTTATAATTGATAATTGAAAAAGTTGAATGGAAAAAGTTATTTTCAGAGATCTGTATTTAGCTAAGTTTTTAGATACTTTAGCAAAATCGTTTTTTCTATATGCAGATTTAGCGATAAGATGTTTAAAAAATTGATACTTTTTATTTATAGCTGCTAGGTTGAGATTATACATCGATAAAAAAAAAGGAAATTAATTTTGCTACCTCATCTAGATTATTTGCAGAAAAACAGCTCGTTCTTAAATATTATCGCATTAAATATAATCGACTGCGCATAGACTAACGCCGGCGTGATATTTGCTCGCTTGGGTTTTTCACGGAACCGCGGATGACCAACGCAGTGGCGCGTCTCTCTTTTTATTATTCTCCGTATCGCCATTCCCGGGGTCGCCTGTCGTTGGCGTCGTTTCTCCGCCAACGTCACGCGACAACTATGTGCGCGACACACCATTCTTGGAGACGTGCGACCGGGATTGCAAAATGCCTTACGCTCGTAGTTTGCTGTCTGTAGCCGCGGCATATCTTACATCGACAAAATGTGCGTAGTTTCGTCGTTGCGTTAGTTTTTTTGAGCGATTCGATCATTTGACGTCGTCAAGAATATGTAACATAAGTCACGATTAAATAAATGAATAAAAAGTGTTAAGATTACCATGTATCTCTTAATTTTTTAAGTGAAAGTATTTTCGGTTAAAACTGATTTTGATATCAATAATATTTATATGCAAATTTATCAATAATTAACATTTAATATTAAAATTTATCAATAATTAACATAAACATTTAATTTCATAAATTGCGCGATCCGGTTTGTCGGACTTGAAACGCAATCGTAAATTGAAGTTGGAAATAACATTACAAATTGCATTGATCATCAATTTAATGACGAGAGATGCTAATAAGTACCTTAACTGCAAAGAATTATTATTGCAAAGAACTTATATTGCGAAAAATAATTAAATTTATAATTAATGTAATTTGTAATGTTATTTTCATCTTTAGTTCATTGCGTTTCAAGTCCGAATCGACGCGTAATTTATAAAACTGAAAAATAAATTTATAAATCTACATATGAATATGTACATATATTATTATATAGAAACATCAAGATATGCGTCTACCACAAAAATTCAATTCTTTCTTTTTATTTCATTTATTTTTATTGATCTAATTTCCACTTATAGTCTTAATTTATCTTTTGCTTATATGGGTCAAACTGAATAGTAATAGTTTCTTTCATATTACAATAATCAAAATAAGATGATAAATCTCTAAGGAAAAAATATGACAAGATTAGATTTTAGGGAGCCAATGTGTAAACGATGTGCAATTTTTTAATACAAATATATTAATTTAATAAATTTACATAAAATTTATTAAATTAATATATTAATATAACATTCTTTAAAAGCTACTTGTAAATTATTTAAATCTTTTAACATGTTAAAACATTCGTATCTCTGTATTTAGTTTATATATATATTTTTTATTATAATATGAATGAAATAAAATTAATCCGTACGTTATAATTTTCTACAGAGTCAAAGGAAGCTGCTGAGTAGGTTTCGCGGATATTCTTACCAGGTCCAAAGAATTATTCTACGAAAAGGTAATAGTTTCTAATATCCTGATCGCTAATCTTAAGGTACTTGTAAACAAGATATACGAAAGGCAGTCGCTATCTTCGCGAAAGAGTGCAATATGGGTTGCGAGAGACGTGACAAAATGCTGTTAAACATGATCGTACACGTCGGAAACATCTCGTGCTAGCTCGTTCCGTAATATTCTTCTTAACTTCTTCTGCAGACATTTTATCTCGAGATCTTTCGTCATTATCCGTGCTTTTGTGATCTTGTTTGCTCCTGCTTTGAATTATAATTACTTTGATTCTCGTGATGTCGAGTCATTGATGCTTCTCGAAAATATCTATGATCGATATCACAAGATGAGTCATCTTCTCTAGAACGCACATAAGAAATACATTTTTTTCTTCTTCCACGTATCTTTATCTTAGCCTTCCGGCGATGTGAAATTTTCATATTTTGTCTGCAACTTAAATTCTTCGAACTTCAGTACAGACTTTGTATTGATTCAGATAAAAATCTGAAAAAATTTTTATATACTTATATTTTATATGAAATACATACCTTAACAATGAGTTTTTACTATCACAAAAATCAGATTGTATTTTACTTATTTTTCAGATTCAAATTTATCTAACAAAATTCATAATAAAAAAATCAACTGTGCCTTTAAAGACCAATATTGCCAACGAAAGGTGAATAATCCTTAACTGGAGGTGAATAACCCTTAACTGTTTAATATGAAGAAGATTAAAAATTCTTGAGGAAGAAAGGTAGCTTTTTTTTTTATTTTTTTTTATTTTTTTAAATAAAAGAGTTTTAAATTCCAAGCGAAATATCTAATTGCAAATACGTAATTGCGCACTTCGGAGTATATTTTCTATACTTATATTCCCAATGTACGTCGTGGGAATAAAAGTTAATGACGGCGTGGTGCCGGGAATTGAGCACCTCTGACATGCTTAGACGCCGTCGCCGTTGCGGTTGGATCTTTAAACTTTAAAAGCCAACGCGCCGGTCGGGCCGCGTAGCTATTGACGGCTGGACCAGGGCCTCCCCTCTTCCCACCTCGTTCCGTCCCTCAGCCCCACCTCGACAATGTGAGAAGGCCCTTTCGAATTTTCTCCCCTCTACTTTCTCCACCTCCGCCTTTCTCATTCTTTCGTGTCGGCCTCTTTCTCGCTGTTCGCGGGCACTGTGAAGCTACCACCGAGTGGCCGCTTCCACCGCGATTATGCAAAACAATTATTGTGGAATGCGGTCAGCTGTTCCCAGACGCACGCTGACGTCACGCGCGTGCTCTCTCTCACCCGAGCACGTGCTCCCGCGTCTCCCTAGAAAAGAGCACGCATGCCGCACAAAAATGCACGCCTGATATCCTTAACTTCCGTTTTCTCTACTTTTTTCGACGCGGCATTAAATTGGATCTTGGCTTTTCCTATAAACCCATATTACGCATCGCGTAACATGAGTATATGAGAAGAGATGGCTGACCCAGTTTCACCATTGAAATATCTTTGAAAAATGCTACTTTAAATTTTATTAATCTTATGTGACGTGACATTCCGATGTAATACGCGAAAATAATGTATTGATGTTCCTTGTAACATCTTCGATATACGATAATTTGATATTGAATAACTCAATTCTAATGTAATACATCAAGGTAACTCTATATTGAGATATCTTCACCGAGATATCAATATGTTTGTTAGATATATGAATAACACAGTTACTTTTTCATTTTATTTTAACTTTTACAGAGACTGAAAAGTTAGTATTTGTAAGTATCAACAATTGCTTAGATAACAAAATATCGCGTCGTTCTTCTTTCGTAATATTTATTAATCAACAGCACGCCAGGAAGAACAAAATGTTTAATTAATTCACGATTCAGTCACGTGTTATTTGAGTTTACAAGAGATAAGGAGCATTTTGTACGTTCTTTTTTTGCTGGAATCGTTAGTCGTTTCCGTTTTCTCGCGAGATAATATGACCTCAGTGCCATATAAAGAGCTATCGGCATTATGTTGTAATCGTAATATATTACACCTTTTCGTAACACTCACTTGTGAACAAGACTGAACATGTAAACCGTTTTCAGGACAGTCAGCAACAAATACAGGAAGAATTCATTTTAAAGCTCCAAAAAATCTACAAATCAAACACAATGATTTGCACTGTTTGTTCTTACTTCAGTAAATGGAAATATAAAGTTGATCTGTGAAAGTTATATTCTCTAAATTTTAAAATTTTTTCAATGAATGTAATGGTAATGATTCTTCATAGAACTAATGCGTTTTAATGTTTATAAATCTTTTATCATATTAATTTTGTTTCATTTTTTTATATTTTACTTATCAAAATATCTTTTTTCTCTTTCATCAAATATAATTATTAATATTATGACATAATGTTGTAATTTATATAACGTTTAACAGTGACTATCGTATGTTATATAAATTATCCGAATCCAACTTTGAAAGTCAGAACGTGCCTTCGCTGTAATACCGTCGCTTTTATTTGCGATACTTCTGTTTTTTATTTGCGTACCATGTCTCGAAGCGTTCTGGCCTTGAAGTCTGATACACGTGCCGAAATTACACCAACTGCGTATTTATGCTCGACGAGCAATTTTACGATGGCAAATGCCTCGTTAACGATTCTTTGTTTTTCATAATAGGTTCTCTAATCCCAGCGTAAATAGATGGCTTACGAAATGCGATCGATAGTGAATCTTAATGCTTTTTGCCAAACAAATTTTTACTCTCTAAATTTCTTGGAGTCAAATCCCACTTCAAAAGAATAAAAAAACTGGCCACTATTGAAAGAGAGTGAAAATATTAGTACTCTTAAACAAGAGTGACAGATTTTTTTTTCTTTTTTTTTTTTTTTTTTTGAACGAGATTTGGAGATTTGGTGAGATTTCTCTTTTTAGAATGAGATTTCCAAGCAAAGGAAAGAAATCTCACTCTTTTTAAAGGAATTTTAAGCTCAGTATCAGTGATCAAAATAAATTTAACACGCTTTGTCGAATATTTTTAGTATCTCTCACAACTTCTCCCGTTGATAACAATTAATACAAAAAATAGCGTTATAAAAAACATTGTACAATAATAAAATATAATATCGATGTTTATTTTAATACGAAAGATAATAACGATAAATAATAGATTTTAGATGATACAAGAATTGATTTCAATGTGGCTTAAAATTCGAAAAACGGCTAAGAATATTTCTTACTGAATTTTTTTTATGTTCATGATTTACAATCTTAAATACGCGCATTACGTAAAATAGTCACCAGAAGAAGTACTTCTTTAAAGTTGAAAGTATTATTGGTTGACCTGATTTTCATTGGTGATTTAAATCCGTTCCATTTCAGAGAGATACCACAAATGTATTCTACGTGGCGAAAGGATCTCTAAAGAGACGCCGTATTTGCGTCGTGAGAACATCTGCGATGGATCTCTCACTCTTGCAGAGAGCCTTCGCGATTGGTCGCGAAAATCCACCTCTATTACGCAGTAGAGCCTCCATTGCTTCAACGATAGTAGAAATATTGGTCGGAGGTGGGTCTTTAAAAAATTAGCAAGGAACAGTCCGCGCGTGGGTTCGTTCAACTCTTTGTTTGTCTTTCTCGCACTCTCGTGAACGCACGAATATTTTCCTCCTCCTCTCTCCCATTCGCACAAATCTCTCCCTCCTCTATAGTTTCTCTAGTTCATTCTCCGACGTTCTGGGCGCGTCCACGTGCACACGGAACGCTTCGCCAAAGTGAGTCACTATTTTTCTATCTCTCTTTTCTTTTTTTTTTAATCTTGTTCAGCTAACTGGTTAACTTTCTTCCATGTCTATATCTGATTTTTTGTAAGATTTTATTCTTGTAGGCTTCTATTTTTTTTTTTTATGAAAAATCAAATATCTCACAACTGAGATAAAGAGAAAAATTTTTCTCCGTATAAGTCTCTTTCGTACGAAATTGTGTTAGAAATTATATATATCTATCTTTTAAAAGAAAATGAAAATAGCTAGAATTGCGGATATGCGCCTAGAAAAGTGTAAAATACATTCGCGCGGGAATATACCTCGTAATGCGTTTCTTCCTGGAACTGACGCCATGACCGGAAGGTTTCTATTTGAGTCATTGAATTCATGTGAAATTGGACACTGCTATATTTTGGGAAAACGTTTCAGTTTGACGTTTAGTGAGTGTGACTAACGCTCGGTTTCACCAGCAACAGATAGGGACGATTTGTGTATGTAATAATAAGTTCATTTCCTGTGACCGATAAGAGATAGAGCAGATGTGTTTAGCAGGCCAGCGATTTTATTATACGAACTCAAATCGAAGGGAGAAGACAGCATGCGGGTATACGTTTTGCGATTCGCGGGATATACGCGGGTGAATTTAACAAATGCGGAGCTCGAAAAATTAAAAACTCGGCAGGTAATGAGAAATCATTCCAACTACTAGTTGTTACAAGAAGATAATTTGTCAGTAACATTGCATTTTCAATTGCTGAGAATACAGAATAAGCAAAACGAATAACAACCACAAATAATAACAAATAAAAAGTGAACTAATATCTGTAAAGAATAAAAAATATTATCATATCATAAACGTAAATATATTTTTTACATCTTTTTAAATGATCTTTCTTTTTCTTTCTCTTTATCAAGAACAGGAAGAAATCATAAAATTGCGCGCGTTGCTTTGAAATTTTACCGTATATACATAGGAAATTATATAAATATAAGAGCATAAAATATGCATATTGATATATAACAGAAATGAGAGACAATTCTTAATTCAGATTACAATCATTGTAACTAGCTTTTGTTTAAATTGCTTTATTGCGACAGAGAATTTCTCGGACAGTTATTACTTTCCGGAGCATAGACGATAGTGGTCGTAACAATACGGTATCACTGTTGTTAAGATAACTGAGGACGACGCGGTTCCCACGTACCGCCATCCGTATATTGTTGCTTGAAACTTGCCCGTGTTGAATAACTGCAGGGGTACAGATCCTTTAACCGGCATTTTGCGCCCGGTGGATGCCGCCGGGGACTTTCATAGTCCGCGATCCTTTATATTGTTATTTACAGCGACTACTACTTACGGAGAATACGCTAACGATTAACTCACGCGGTTGCTTCAGCATTCACACGAATATTGGCCACGCGAATTCTAACGTGCTTGTCAGGTTCAGTTACCTGAAGTAACTAAACGCTACATTATTATGCGAAATCCATGCAATTTTGAAAAGGTTTAACTCTGCGCGTGTATGTGTGAAACTGACCTCTACATTCTAAAATTGATTCTCACGCTCTATCTCTTAATAGTGAATTTACAACGATTTACATGGTACATTGTTAGATATCAAAGAAGCAATGGAGTAACTCAGTCGCTTGAGTTAAAAATAATATTTTGTTATTTTTATATTTTCATGCTCAAAAATGTACAATTTATTCTGCAATTAATTTCGAAGTAAAGATTCATATTAACGTATGCACTTAGTAATGTGTTAAATTTGATACAAATTTAATGGTGTATATTATAGGTGTATAATCTCTGCAAAAAATTTGCAGAGACTCGAAATTTATACTTTCCGTATAAAAATAAATATTATATATATATATGAAACAGTTCAATATTTATATTTAACAATAAAATTTTATCTACAGTTTAAATGAAAATTTTCTCATTTATCTTAACAATTTTTTAAAAACATGTCTACTTCTTATTATAATAATTTTTGATGCAGATTCTAAATCGTCGCCAAATTTTTGTATTACTTTCAAATACAATATCGAAAAATGTAATATAATTTTTTTATTATTGTTTTATTTTGTTAAAAAATATACATAGAGGGAGATTTCTTTGAATTTAATAAATATAGTCATTAGAATAATCCAACCAAATCGATTCTTTAAATGAAGGAATGTATTCAAGCTTGATTAAATAAAATAGTTTTTATTCCAAATTAAATTGTTTCAATGAAATAAACGTAAATAAAAGTTCCGAGTTTAACTAAATCTTTCTCTCTGTGTACGTATAAAACATCCTCCATACATTTTTCTTGAGCTAACTTGTTTAATTCCATTGTTTTAATTCATTTAACAAAATATTGAGTAGGAACAGTGGCGATCAATAGAAAAGATTATAAATACCAAGCTTAAAGCTTAAGCTTAATAATTTAATCACGAATTTAACAGAACATTCGTCGTGTTTACTCAAATAGAAAAATTAATTAACCGATATTATATGTCGATTATAAAGCGATTGAAAAAAAATATAAATCGACAAATCATCGATGTGATTTATCTAAATCATGTTTTGAAGATAGCTGGGAAAAATAGAGACGGACACGACTATCATATGTATACAGTTTGTGGGCACATACAACTGTATGTGCACGTAATCAGTTCTCGGATCGATCAATCAGAGTCCTAGGGATCGTGGACCGGCACCGACGAATCATCAGGACACATATCTAGCCGTGATGTTGCTGTGTGTGACGCGAGGCAGCGTGGGAAACTCCTTCGGGACACACGCAGCGGTGCTCAACCGGCTCGAAATGTTGGCCGCGCGCCGGAAATTCGCATGACTCCTTCACTTTAATCCCTCACACGAACCTGCACGCCGCGCCGTCGAAGTTCGCACATTAATTTCGCGATTTTCTCCACGCGCGCGCGAAGTCGAGCGGAGATTAATTAAGAGCACGATAAAATACCGTTCCCGCGGTAAGAGATATCTCGTTCTTGCGGAAATTAGTAAATTATCTTGTTCGGAATGAATTAACTTTCGGACAAGAACTCTCCGCACTAAATGCATAAAGAAAATTAGAAGACTTGCGGTCTTCTATCTATTTATTCAAAAAACTTTCCGCTAATGAAACGCATTTGTGTACCGTTTAAAAATATTTCATCGTAATCTTGTTGTGAAGTCTTCTAAAAAGAAAAATAGATACGTTCATTATGGATTGAATATTAGATCAGAAAAAGTTAAGACAAGACGCGCTATCTTGAATGAGAATAATACTCTGGGATCCTTAAATGTGAATCAATAAGAAATCGTGGGGATGATGGGTCAATGTTTCGTGGAATGCGGGAAAATAATGGAGGTCAAGCTTCCTCGGGTTCGTACTCGCTGCTGACAGCCGCCGACGAGATGAGAGGTGGCGATGGTTGGTCAGAGAGACCGGACGTCGTAGGTATATCTTCTTCTCTCCTTGTTCCTCTCTCCTCTTCTCTGTTTCTGTCTCTCTTTTGCTCATTCTGTCGCTCTTACTCTCGCTCTCGCTTTATTTGGCGAGTTTTTGCCGTGTTTTACGAGCGGCTTAGCGGCGCTTTTTATAGCCGGCTCTCTTCACAATGCGCCATCACAGTGGGTTTTTTACAGACGTCCCGTAGTATCTAGGCGGCGGTGTATCGGATGTGTGGGTATTTTACATACGTGCCGTTATATAATGAGCAGTGTGTGCAAGCTATTGAAGCCTTTTCTGACACATCGCCGTCAGGTGAATCCGTTCGCGCTTCGTTCTTCGGTACCTTTCGGCACGTGATACCTAAACAGACGGAAAAAGTTACGGTTGCGATCTTTTCTTATTACGGGGGCAGAGAATGATTATAACTTGATAGAAGAGTATTTTATACTAAAGCTGAAAGTTTCAGAGTCAGAGGAAAATTTTGTAATAAAGTTTTGTAAATCTTCTTCTCAAATATGAAATTATAAAATAGCAGAAACAATATATAAAGTGAGATTTTAACGCTCTTTGTGTTTTAAAATTTATTATTTTTTATTATAATTAATTATAATTTTATTATAATTAATTATTTATTAATTTTTATTATAATTACAGTTTCTGGAAACGTTCAAAATTATTGAATAAATTGTTAATTATTGAATAAATTATTGAATAAGTTGAATTGAAAAACAGGAATACTTTTAGAATTTTTTTTCGGAAAATAAAAAAATCGTACGTTTCGCAAATTAGAATATTTAATTTTTTTAATGCATATTTAAAAATAAAATGCATATATTTATATTATTTTTGTTTATAAATTTAATTTGATATGCTCTTTTAAGAAATCATACAATATTCTGATATTCCGTTTCAATTAATATTTTAAGTAAGACACACACTGAAATATTACACAGGTATTTATAGGATATCCCAGGATACTTATCTCAATTTTAATGACGTTCGGATCGATTTAACATCATGGGAAATATGGACAGTCTGTGGCTATGTATACATATAATACATAAAATATACAAATATATTCCACATAATATAACTCCTTTAAATATTCCATATACTTTCGTAATATTATATTAATATAGGCGTCATTAACATTCATCAAATAATTATACTTGGTGAATGACGAGTAATCAAATTGACACGCCTTTCTCCGACACGCTCGAGAGGATTTCGTCGCGGGTTTCTGCAATATAGAAACGTAATTCACAGCATCTACATTTTTATACGTATATATGTGTGAGTATTTATTTATTCTGCTGCAGCATGTATATTTTTGTATGCGTAATTCATATATGGACGTGCATATAGATTTCGCTCTTTCTCTCTCACTCGTTCTCTCCCCATTCATATTCTCGCCATGAATGAACCACAGACTCCTCATTCTCGCTACATAGTAGACGCTTTTTCCCACACTTTAATACCACAATGGTCGTCCTTCAAAGATCGAGACTGCCTCGACGATCTTTTTTATATAGGTATCATAACGAATTTGCTCGTAAACTTGGAATTATTACGGAACATTGGTGTAAAAAAGTATCCAACACTGTTTTATTGTTAGCGATGTTCCGCAAAAATTATCTTCGTGTCATTAATAATTACTGTGTTGATAATAATTATAAGTTTTTTCGAAGAATTTGATTAGTGTAGTATATATACAAAAATTTAATTACAAGTTTGTGAGTATTTAATAAAATAGCTTTATATCTCATGAAAAAATAGATTTTCTATAAAAAACATATTATTATAAAATTATTATAAAATATATTCTTTTTATGAGAAAAGTAAGATATGAATAAGATAATATATTTACAAATATATCATTTTACTCTTGTCTCGCTTTTCATAAAAATAAATCGTGTTTCAAATAAAGTCTCATTTGTAAGAATTATTGTATTACTTTATTATTACGCATCTCATTGTGATTACTTCAGAAAATGAAAGCTATTCACAAATGATGAAAGATCTATTGTCCCTTTTATATTTCTTTAATGATTCCTTTTATATCCTGTTGCAAAGTGCATAAAAACGATTATATTATTATCTGACCACAAAGCATGATTGAATGGCGTGGACGGACTAAAATCATGTTCATCGATAATTCCATTGACTGTCGACACGTGGTTAACCACGCATAATTACGGAATATCTAAGAGCTTTATCTACTCGCGTGTTTCCTTCCTAAATTAATGTCACACATATTCGTACAATATACATAGCAAGTGGAAACACGTAAATTCATATGTAATTTTATTTATTACATTTACTTTATTTTCAATTTTTTATAATTTCATGTTTTAAGAGATATAGATAACTTTCGGTTAAAAACTTGACGATTTTTTTTCCTTGAACGCAAGAACCTTTTAACACTAGAAGTACCGAACAGTCAATGATCACTTCTGTTTCTTAGTTTAATATTATATTTTTTTATAGAACAAGTGTAAAGTTAGAATTTTGAAATTCTATCGTAATTAAATTTCAATATTCGATCGTAATTAAATTTCAATATATCCTTTATATTGGTGAAATATTTAGTTTTCAACATTTTATTTTCATAATTTTGATTTTTCATTCTTTTTTAGCTTTAGTTAGATTTAACTTGATAACGTAAAAATTGTATTTTTCTAGCTACGATTAATATCACTAAACTGACGTGAGTAACTTTTAAAATTACTGGAAAAATATTGTTATTGATTGGTAGATTTATTCAGAAAAATACAAATCAGATGATTCAGATAATCAGATTATTATAGTTAAATCAAGCATTCTAATCGAAACTAAAAATTTAATTGCGATAATTAGAATTTTAATATAATCAGAATTTGTTTTATTTGTACTTTTTATAAAGTCAATATACTTTTTCCTTGTATGAAACATCAATTTAGTGATTAATCATCGTAACATAAAAAAACACAATTATTATATTGTCAAAGAGTGAAATTAAATCAAAAGTTAAATAGAAATAGAAAAACTGAGTCATTAAAGTAATTTATTCGCTTGATCCTTTTAGTAAGTTGGAAACGTTGATACTTCTAGTGTTAATCGATTGCGCGATCGACGCTGCTTTTTTGGCAGTGTCATAATCGGGCCACGCACTCGCGTGTCAATAAATCTTACATACACACACTTACACGCACACAAGTCCCATTTCCGTCGTGACGTCATTTCTCTTTGCTAAATGCGTCTTAGATAGAGCCATAAAGTTTATATTCTACCTCCGAATAATAGACCTGCATTTTTTAGACGTCCTTAGACACGTGCTCAAGACGCCAGATGTTTATTGTGATTATTGTGTCGGATACTATGACACTCGGATATATAGACATTAAATTATTTTTCACGCTCGGTGCCTTAAAAACCTCGTTTAATACTTGATAGATCTTCGCACGCTGAAGAGAAGACCCCTCATAAGTAGATGCGTACACAAGTATGGTGCTCATTGTGCGTGCATGGTTTACAACGATATTCGAGGAATCGAAGGGGATTGGAGCCGGATGAGATCGAGACGGTCTTAAAGTGCGTGCGTGCTGCTTACATCTGAGTCGTGAATTAGTTTCGGCGCATTGCCCGCGTGTTCCAAATATCGACTCCTACCAATCTCGTAACCCTTTCCGGTTCGCCTACGACATGCTGATAAGTCAAGAGACAAAAGGTATAGCTCGATGGAGAATAAACTGCGAATTATTGTGAGTTTAAAGCGGTGAGTTTAAAGCACGTTAAAACGCACATGACTTTTATATCGGATTAATTGTTATCTTAAGCTTAAACGATCGTTTTTTTTTTTAACTTATAGATATCACGAGGGATCACGTCTATTCGTGACGTTGCAACCGTGATATCGACAATTGATACGATAATTTACTTGAACGACCGCTTTTTGATTGTCGATTTCGTTATCTAGCAAGGCATAACCGAATAATCGATAAAACGTTTGCGTCATAGCGCCACCTGCGCCGCGCATACACGAGTTGTTGCGTAAATACACGTATATTGCCTGTGCACATGTACATATGTAGATACATACGGAATTTGTCGTAAATTCACGCGCGCGTCGCGACTTGTGAAGCAGCATTGCGTAACGTGGAATGTGAACACGGAGTTCATTTGTCGTTCATAAAGACACGACGGAGATTAGAAACGGTCTTGTTAAATCAGAGTCTCTTTTAAGACTCCTTTATATACAATGGAAAGAGTTTAGTTGCATTAATTGGATTTCTGATTAAAAATGGACAAATCAGAATTTTCTAGTAGAAGATAATCGGAATTCTGATTGATCAGAATCTTCTGATTTGTCTATTTTCAACCAAACATTTTTTTCCACTGTTAGCCAAACTGTTTTTCCCGTGTTAATAAATTAATTAATCACAATATGAACAAATAATCGATTATGATTGGTCAATTTCCTACGATTTAAGATTCTACGACCGCTACGACTTCTAGTGTAGCCTCCGTATGGGACTCTTTAAACTCTGAATAAACTTTCTTAATTAACCTGATTCGTTAAATTAACTTTGTCAATTAAAGAAAGTGATACAACGCTAAAGATATATAGTAATACAGGTGATTTGCTCGCCTCTGTCACGTAAGCGATATTTAAACAACAGATTATCTTATCCTATTTTTGTCTTGATGTTTAAAAAGATATAAAGTAGTTTGCTCAAGTTATCCTCCTTCCATTCTACATTTTGTATTTTCGTATCTTATACATACATTCATGCATTTAAATAATCTTTTTTTGTATCGCAAATTTTGTA
>NW_017259192.1:1127505-1142263 GCF_001594045.1 Atta colombica | reverse complement strand
TATATATATATATTACTCATTACACAGTATTTAAATCAGATTTTATGAAAGTATCGATAAAACGTGAAAGCCGGTTGCTCTTTAAATCTTTCGATTTAAATCATCTAGATTTTCTTTTACACGAAAACATATTGGAAATGTATCCATCTAGAAATTCTAGAACTATATATCTTTCGAATCTCCTTGAAAACTTTTTCTTCAAAATGCTATATTGATGATATACGTAATCGAAGCTTTGTCGGATGTAATACTTTAATGGAACACGGAGAGAACGATTTTGTTGAAATATTCAAATAAAACAGTGCAATTTTTTTTTTGAACATTTTATCGTATAATTTATTTTTCTTTAGATGAAGCAATAAATGAAATAAACAATAACAGTTTCTCGATTTGCCAATACGTTTGAATAGCTTTTTGATTTAGTATGAAATCTTAATAATAATGTGAAGAAAACTAAACTACAGAATGATATACCAAATAACATAATATATCAAAACATTATTATCTTATTCACGAATACCTATTTCATCGAGCGCGAGCGTAGCATAGCAGACACTGGTCTATTATCATGTCAGAGGTTCTGTATTCGATCCCAGTAGGAACGAAAATATTTACGCTTGTATCTCCTCTCGGAAAAGGCCGGCAACCTCCCGAGAGTATCCTTGCTCATAGTAACACTTCTCGAAAAATCCACCATTCGGAACTGACATTAAAACTATAGGTATGCTCGTAACAATTAAATAATCAGTGCGCATCATAAGTATATGAGAGAGCAGAGAAAAGGTTTCTTCGATTTAAAAAAGTGTTTCTTTGCTATTTGGTTAAAGAAAAAATTTATTTCTTTAAATTTAAACATTATTTTTTTAAATTAAATAAAATTTCTTTAAATCAAATAAATTTTATTTAATTTTAAAAAATAAAAATCAAAGATTTAAATCAAAGAAATGACGTTCACAGATTAAAGAAATTTTTTTCTTTAACTGTACAGCAAAGAAACATTTCTTTCAATCGAAGAAATCTTTCTCTGGATGCGGTATAACACAGGCGGTATAACCAGAGATCGTAACGAGAGAAAAAGAAGAATATTCTATTGTAATTTCTATAAATGTAAGTTTAGTTTAAAAAAACGCTGCACATATTTCTGTTCCAGATAATTCTATTCATCATGCATTACCTACACCTTCTTTCTAATTCTAATTTGTAATCCATATGTTTATAAAGTCCTTTAAATTCTATGTTTACACGAAATACTTTCAAAATTAATTAAAAAAACCATGTGTAACATAGAATTTATGGACTTTCATAAGTATACGGATTACAAATTAGAATTAGAAAGAAAGTGTAGATATGACACATTGATGACACATTTATCTGAAACAGAAATATGTGTAGTGGTTTTTTAAATTATACTTATACATTTACATTTACAAAAATTAATATTCTTTTTCTTTTTTTCCTTACGTATTTAATTACGATATATGGATATCGTAAATACCGTAATATGGATATACCTTTACTTAGTGCCGAGATACTACCGTGCCTCCAGACAAATTAACAGATATATATATTGCAGATTTGAAAATCATTTTGTTAGATCATCAAAATTTTTAGATAGAACACTCAAACTGCTAGAATATCAACATTTTTTTGTCCTCTACCTAAAAATTTTGATGGTTTAATAAAATTATTTTTGGATCATCTATCTATATCTATCTCAATTTTTCGGTACTT
Source organism: Atta colombica (assembly GCF_001594045.1). Lineage (NCBI taxonomy): Eukaryota > Metazoa > Arthropoda > Insecta > Hymenoptera > Formicidae > Atta > Atta colombica. The sequence continues at coordinate 1,140,532 of NW_017259192.1, read as the reverse complement.
CAACAAAATCGTTCTCTCGTGAAATAAGGAAGCAAAGAGGAAATATTCCGCTAAAGTGCTGATGCAAAGTTCGTATTCACAACGTGTGAATAGAAAAAGTAATATTCATCGCGTGAGCAAGTACCTTCGCACGTGCATTACTCACGCAAGGAGCTGAACCGTTGTGCATGTGCTCCAAAATTAAACCCGTAACTGACGTTTCCGATTGCGATCGTGATAGTACCGTGATAGACCCAGTCGTATGCGTAACAGAAAAAAAATTTGCTTATCTGGAGCGCCAGCGAGTAGATTCTGCGAATGATCGGTTCGCAACTCTCGATTTCATAATCTCGTCTTTCCATATCAGTGTCCGAATGTTTGCCGTCAATCCTACCCGTCGCCACGCCACGCCACGCCACGCCACGCCACGCCACGCCACGCCACGTCGCCTGAAGGTTTCATCCTTCCTCCCGTTTCCCGTCTCCGAATGGAGGCGTCAGAATTCTTATCGGCCGCCGGAGAACGCTGTAGTATTACGTCATACACGGGGCCACGCCGCAAATCTGTTGTCCAACGCTGCTAACTATAATTATACCCGTTTCCCCTCCTGGCGATGCTACATAATTGCGTTGTATGGCGCGTGCTGTGGAATATTTCGTGACGCGGAATTTGAGAACGAAATTATAATTCTGAAAAGCAAGAGATTTATGCGACAATATCTACAATAGATCGTGCGCTGGATTGTTGATTGCTAATTTTCTGCAATTGTTCTTAATTCCTTCTTTTATTACTTATATCATCATTATGTCTCACACGGATATTAATCTGTCAATTTTTATGTATAAGAAAATTAATTTGAAATATTTATATTCCGAAGTGGGTTTGTATTTGTATCCTGCCGCGTTTTTAGCGATGTATAGGAAATGGCTTCAGCAGAAAAAGCAGCTTTGCAAAGATTCCACATGATTGATTCTTGCCCTTAATTTCTCACGAATCTAGATGTATAAACTAATCATGTTAAAGAATCTTATCAAAAGTTACAAAGTTTTTTTACTAAATGTAGCCATCGTCGAATAGAGTATTTTATATAGAAACAATCTTGCTGAAGTATCTAAATTTTAGCTATAGATACAAATCTAAAAATAAATAATTTTGTTGGATTATCAAAATAATTATATCAAATACTCAAACTGGTTATTAGAATGTCAAAACTTTTTGAAACGTTGCTCTCATTATATTTGAAAGTTTCCAAAATGGTTTTTATGCTCTAACAAAATTATTTTTAAATCTGTATCTACTCTCTAAAACTTTTAGAATGAATCTCACTTTGAAGAGTGAAACCTCACTTTATAGATTGAAAATTGAGCCCTTCTTTTTCAAGACTGGTTCAATTTTCATTTTTTAAAGTGAGATTCCACTCCATAGAATTTAGAGAATAGCTTAAATTTTTAGATACTTCAATAAAATCATCCTTTCCATATATTAAAAAAATACGGATCAATGATGAAATCAAAAAAAATACGAATCTTGTAGAATGTACGAAAAGCTACGGCGGCTTCTATTCGTGATTGTTCGCCGTCGAGAGAGCCGCGCACCGACGGCGTCTCTCTTTCGAGGGCGGTCAACAATTTTTCAACGACAAGTGTTATCGCGCCTCGGTGAACGTCGTGGCTTGTTATCGCTCGCACACGTACGATTGTGTTGCTTCGTGTTAATGCGCACCGGGGTCTCTTTAAACGCATGCATCCAGCGCGTGTTCCCCATTCGCGTTCACCAAGCCGAGTTTCATTCACGTGCCGCGTCGCCGTCGTGAACCGAGACCGGATGTCGACCGTCATGGCGATTCGATATCCCGGGCAGCGTTTTCGATCGTACGAAGGTCAACACGGATTAACCCCAAGCTGCGTTATTCATGGTGGACGCGTGACCATGGAATATCGTAGGATCGCTTAATTATCACGTTGCATGAGTTCGCGTGTACTTGGACGTTAGGACTTAATATAACAGATATATGATAATGCTAAATTTTGAAGTATAACGAGGCTTCTTCATGGTCGCGTGGTTTTAGTTTTATACTTAATAAATTGTTACGAATTTGCATAACTTGTATCGCGAATCATTATATTATAATATATGTATATATTATAATTTTTGCATCATTTGAGAAAAGAATTTAGTCGTAATTATTGCTCAAAAAGAATGCATTAAATCAAGAAGAAATCAAAGTGACTTTATTTTGATGTCATGAAAGTCAAAATGATAATTTTTGGTCATTAAATTTGACTGTTTATTGACGTTAAGAATAACAATAAAATTATTTTGATTTTTTTGTTGATTTTTATGTGTTGAGTGATTGAATAAAGACGCTTTTCTCAGATATGGTCAATTTAAACGTCAATTTTGTATACATTCGCTAAATATTGGCTTACATTCACTACAGATAATTATGTATGTATAATATTTAATCTAATATTGGTGAACGTTAACTATATCATCTGAAGATGCCTTAATAAGACCAAATGTAAATTGACACACGGAAAAAGCGATTGTTGCTATCTAATAAAAATTTAATTATAGATACAGATCTGAAAATAATTTTATTAGAAAATAATTTTATTAAAATAATTATGTAAGACGCTCAAGTATAATAAACAATGTTGCAAAAAGTTTTCATATTCTAGCAATTTAAGCGTGTTACATAATTATTTCGATGATCTAACAAATTATTTTCAAATCTGTATCTAGCTAAACCGTTTTTTTGTATTTACATATCGAATAAATCTAAACAAGAAAAACGACTTCCGTTTCCTCGAAAGAACAATGTTTGTATGCGATAGTGAATCTGCAAATATTTTAACGATGTTTCCCCATTTAATTTTACGCGAATGTGAGTAACTTCATCCGAATAAACGCTCGTCCTCTAATTAAAGTCACAAGCGGGCGTCAAAAACGAAAAATCCTCCGAACATTCCCTTTTCCGTTCACCGCTTCAATTATCTTTTCAACGCACTCGTAAGGTGAAATTCCGTTGCGTGCGCACGGGCCGGTGAGTAGCACGGTGCCTCCTATCAGAATCGTTTGCCGTGCGTGTCCGCCCACTCGCCGCCGCCACACACGTTGTCGTCGTCACCACTGCAAGCTGCGTGCACAGCCGGAGTCATATAATCCGCGATAAAAACTTATTAAAATACGATCCCGCAGGATATGCGTATTCGCTTGCGTGACGATTCGCGATTGAGTGGCTCGAACGTCATTAACCGAGCCTACAGGTTCACGAAAGCCGAAAATTATTTAGCAAGATCCACAATCTTAAGTGGCTCCTATATAGAGACGATCAATATAAGTGCACAATATTATTGCTCGTCTGAAGATTATGTCTCTAAATTATTTATTTTAAATTATTTAAAGGGAATAACAATATTATTGTATAAAATATAATTGTGATGCAATATTGATTATCCTGAAGAGGCAGCTTTATTTTCTCTCGCTAAATGTTAAAAATTGCGAGCTAGACATCTGTAACAGTTTCGGTTATATAAATCGTAAGAGATAAGATAAGATATATAAATCATCAAGAAATTTTGATGTGCCGACTTTTAGAAGTGAACTTTTAGAGATATCGCCTCTCTTCAAGTAACGAGTATCAAATAGTATAAGATTATTCAAATTCTGTTCTGTGTGGACGTAGCTTAATGCAACTGCGCAACGCTTAGAAGCTAATAACGTTTGTAAGTGAAGGTTGTGATGCTAGAACGACGACACGGAATACGTTATTTCATTGCAGACTTGTAGATCTCCTTATTTAATCCTCTCTAGCAAGTGCAGCGTCACTGAAAATAGAACTGTCTTGCGAAACTTTCCTTTCAAGCTCTCCCCTCTATCGTAATGTCCTATTCAAATTTGTCACATTGTTGCAATTACATTACGCGTACTTAAATATATAAAGTATTATTTAACATACAGAGTGTTCCATTTTAATTTACCCAAGCAAATATCTTGAAAAATACGTAAGATATGAAAAAAATATTTTTAAATGAAAGTAAAGTTTTGAAGAAGACAATATGAAGATTATCTCCACTTTTTAAAATGGATTATATGATTTTCGTAATTACATAATATGATTCCTCTAATTATTTTGCATATAAAAGAATTAAGGTAGAAGTTCGGGTAGAGATATCAGGAAACTAATATTAAGATTGCAAGATATTTAATATTTAATATTTTTTATATCAATATGTGTCAAAAAAAAAGTATAAAACTCTCGTAAACTATTGGTTTTTTTAATATTTTATTTTAATATTTTTACCTTAATATTTTTGTATGCAAAATAATTAGAGGAATCATATTATGTAAAAAAAATCATATAATTCCATTTAAAAAAAGGTGATCTTCATATCTTTTTGGTGCCTCCACCTAAAAAAAAGCATATGACCAAAACACGTTTCTCTCGAAATCGTTCCGCTTTACCATCTAAAATAAAATTCGTATTTTACATATTTTTTAAATATTTGTCTGGAGCAATTAAAATAAACAATTATATTCCATATAATAGATTATCCTTTAGATAGGAATATTTATTAAACAATATCATTCGCTTTTTTCTAATGATTCAAATTTTTAATATTAACTCTTCATCGACAATATGAAATTTTTATCTTTCCTCTCGCACGTTTGAACTTCAATAAAAATTTTTATATTGTTTTGAACTGTAAAAAATCTTAAAACATTCTTACGTACTTATGAAAGCTTTACTAATGAATTTTTATATAATAAGTTGGATTATATTTTATTTATTGTTATATTTCACAGATTAAAATTTATCTTTTAGAATTCACAATTAAAAATTGACCTTTAAATGTTGACGGAAATTAATTTAACTTCATAGCAAAATTCCATTTATATAAATAGTGTTTCGATAATATATTTTAAATTATTTTATTTCAAAATCACAAAATCTTGCCGAAATTGCGTCATTGCATAAAGTGCGCAAATCGACGTCCACGTGCACTGTATTATTTTTGCATTTCTATAGTGCTGCACTCGCTGCTTTCAATGTAAGCGACCCGCATAATTCTTCAATTCGTTTATTCAACAAATTTATCGTTCGAAAAAGCGATGGTATTGCGCACGACGTTTTTTTTTTCGCCTGCCGTTTCTGCTTGTACAAAACGTATGCTGTTACACCGGAGCGAAAAAGAATGACGGAGACAGAGTGCCGGTTCACAGTAATGAATGGATTAAACAGCGTGACGTCACAGGATGGATTATATAAACGGTAGCGCGCGTGACATCGGACGTAGGAAGGAAGTTCGCTTCCTTTCGTACCTACAAGGTATTCCGTTCGTGCAAGTGTACGCGTACGCGCAAGTATGTATGCGCGTTATGTACGCAGACCGTTTCGTTGTCGAGGGGTCGTCCATTTGAAAGCGGACGAGCTCGGTTAGAATCCTAATGACGATAGTGCCGCCTCTTTTCATCTCCTCCTCGATACGGTACCACGGCATCCTGGCCTGCATATGCAATGCGAAATTATCGTTCACCGTCCGTGATAATTCGTACGTTCTAATTGTTGATTTTACGTTTGGTTGCAGGCTGCGTGCGACGTGCGTGCGACGTGTGTGCATTCCGTGCGAAAGCAGTCTCGATGTCCCGACAGTTACGAGAACGAGATGTAAGTCTTTCTGCTTCCGTATAATTATATACGAATTTTTGTAAGAAAAAAAAAGACATTCCGCACGCGTAATCAGTGAATCACGTTTTGGAAACTTCCGTTAATTTCGAACAATGGGATAATTTTATGCTTCTTACTACAAAATTGTCGAATGCAAACTATTGCCTAAGATGTAGACCTAATTTTTTTATAATGAGATTGACCAGGAATTATTGTAATAAATCTCTAATAGCTGGTTATTAATTAGTCATTAGTAACGTATATCTAACAAATTATATTGTCGTTAGTTACGAACTACATTGATAGTAGATACGCATTAATATCACAAAATTATACTGGCAATATATGGTTTTATAAATTACAATTGATTTCTATAATTTATGCATGGTATACAGTATTTCAAGCGCACAAGTTATTTCAAGTAATTTTTAAAATTTCATCTATAGATGATTAATTCTAAAATTTGAAATACATATTTTTAATGCATACTCTACACTATTAGCAGTCTCTTAACTTAAATAACATTTTGTTATTTTTAACTTCCATTTGTGTCAAAGTGTAAATTAATTAATTTCTGCGAATCACAGACTGTGATTAGCTTCAAAGTAGACCTTGTCCATTAACATATGCATTTAACAATTAATAAACTTGAATAAATTTGAGTTGAATTTAATACATTTTCTTAACTTGTTTAACTCCATGATTTTAAATCAAATTAACAACACATTAAATAGAAACAGTGACAATGATATGATTAAAAATAACTTAAATTGAATATAATTTGATATTATAAATTGAACAATGTAGATACCAATTAAATTTGGAGAATATTTAATAATTAAAATTGATCTGCTTAAGAATTATTCTCTCATTTCTTTTTATAGTTTCAAGTCACTATAATGATGTATAGTGTCATATTTTGAGACAAGAAATACAATGAAATAATGAATTATTCAAGTAAAATTTAAAAAATAGTTTTCAAAAGATTAACAATAAAGAGAAAGATAGCACACGTGATGATTTCACCGAGGAGAGAGTACATGTCAGAAATAGTAATTCATTTAGCATTTAAAGAATAAAATTGATTGTTTGACAAAATTAGAAAGTAGTAAATGAAAAATAATAACCAATCGAATATAACACTTCGCTTTTATTTCATACAATCTTTCAACTTGCCCATCATTATACCGATATTATCGAAAAAGTATCGTCTCATCGCTTGGCACATATAATGTATATTTAAAATTCTACATTGACATGACATGAAGATATTATCACCGTCCCCACCTTAATATGCAGATATATTTGGATATGGGACTACGTGCCTATGATGCAGACGAATTTAATTTATCGTTCCAATGGAGTTCGTTGAAGTGTCGGTATCGAACTGGAATCGAATCGATCTAATTTTTGCAATTTTTACACGGCGACGCAATATGAGCACGCTTATGTAATTCTGAAATTTCGTCGTCTGTCCCATTTCCTTGAGATCCTCATCTAGGTGCTGATTATTAGCTCATAGTCTGGGAGCCGTCTGCGGGTCGACGTCCGGCGTCCCGGAATAGACGCATCCCGCCGATGCTCGTTACATTCTGTCACCTACGAAAACGGACACACTGCTACTTCTCGCGATTTCCGGACTAACTTTACGCGATGAGAAAGGACCGGAGGAATTGACGGTCTTATTAATTCTTGTTCGTTGTGAACGAAAGTGTTCGTTTCTTGAAGAAATACGCGAAAATAATTACATATGATATATCTTGAAACACTTTTCTTATTTTGTAAGTTTGATTGAGTCAGACTGAGGCTTGATTTTTCAATTTCTGGTTAACTCGTGATTAGATTTAACTAAATGATAATGTAAGAATTATATTTTTTTATTTAAGATTGGAAGATTGATGTTAAATTTAACACATTTTATATGTTCCGAACAGTCCACTCAAATTTTTGTGTTAATTTGACGCAAAATGATTAAGTTAGAAAATAACATAAATATTTATATTTATGTGAAAAAATAGCACACAATTTGTAAGCAATTATATTTATTAACATTTATAATATGTTAAATTAATACATTGTATACATTTATCTTAGTAAAACTGATGGTTTTATAATGAATAATTTTTAAAGTTATCACTACAAAATTACATATTAAGTTAGTGATTGATCATAGCTAGAAAAATTTTTATCAAGTCAAATAAAGTTAAATCAAAATCACAAGTTAATCAGAAAATGAAAAATCAGGTCTAAGGTATCAAACAAATGTACTCTCTAAACTTTTTAGAGTGGAATCTCGCTCTAAAGAGTGAAAATTGAACCACTCTTGAAAAAAAAAGTGGCTCAATTTTCTTAAGAATGAGATTTCACTCTTTAGAGTGAAAAGAGTCATTCTATAAAAGTTTTATATATCTCTATTAAAGTAATAAGAGAGAGGAAGGGGAGAGAGAGAGAGAGAGAGAGAGAGAGAGAGAGAGAGAGAGAGAGAGAGAGAGAGAGAGAGAGAGAGCACGTAATGGAAAAAAAGCCATCAAAAACCTAGAATCGCACCAAAGAATTGGAAGAATTTGTTCTATATTGCAAAAAACTCTCCATTATTAACAAATTTTCTAAAGTCAATAGTAGATAAAATTCTTCCATTGTACTATAAAGACTAACGATCGTTCGTTCAAAATCTTGATCACAATTCCTGCTTGATCGTTGCGTTTTCTTTCGGTTGCACCGTCTCAGCGGCGAAGCTACCCCTCTCCTTTTTTTCTCTCCTATCGCCCAGTAATACGTCACGATGATCACCCCGAGAGACCGGTTAACAATCCTCTTCGAAGGGCAGGTGCGTAGCTACGTAGCGCTTTTGTACGCAAAGGAAAAGGGCAGCTGCTTGTTCCTAGACACAAGGAGGCGAAGGGCAAGCAAGTAGCGGTGGAGAAGGCGGGCAGGGAGGAGGAGAAAGAAGACGAAGGGCGAGAATGGGAGATGGCTCGCTGCTAAGGTAAACGATATAATGGGGACGTAACAGTGGGTCCTTTTCAGTGGCAGATGTCCTGGTCGAGACACGTGCCCGCGACGTAGTTCCCCTTTTTCGTCGCCCTCTCCTTTCTTCCCGAGGAGGAACGAGAGCGGAAAATCCCCGAAAAAGAAGGAGAGGGGCGTGGGATGGGGGGGCTCTTGATGTAGTAAGAGCTGCGCTCACGCGCGTCCTACATCATGCCGCTTCCTTTCTTCCGTCCTTTCTTTCCGCCCGTGCCTCTTTCTTTTTTCTTCTGAGCTCGGAGGGACGCACCAGCTGCTCTCGTTATACAGCGGATTTCGCACTGGCGCGGCGCTGCGTAATAGCAAGTCCGTTGCTTCTCGCACCCTATTTGCGCGAAGATTTGAGATCTTGCATGGACATGTACTGATCTGAAACCGTCTTCCAACGCTCACTAATAATTGTAAGTACAAGTCTCGGAGTAGGAATTAGAGCAGAATTAATAGGACCATTTTTATTAGTGGAGAAAATATTAGATAGTAATAGTTGTAAAAAGCAACCATTTATTAATTATTTCTTAACTCTCTAAGATTCGATACCACCAATGTAAGATCAAATTTACTCTCGAATCAATTTAGTTTTTATCTTCTTCTAATTCTAAGAATTAGAAATTAATTAATCTTACATTGGCGGACTTTAGCTTATTTCTGTCATTGTAAATTAATTAACTTTAGTTTACTTTTCATCTACTACTAGTTTTCATCTACTACTAGTTTTGATCTACTACTAGTTTACTACTCAATTTATTATACTTTTCATCTTTTTCTAGGAATTAGAAAAAATGAAGAGTAAGTTGAACTGAAATTAATTGTTAATTTGCATAGAAATAAACATTTTGAAGGCTGAAATCTTTCAAAAAATATAAGTGAAAATTAGTAAAAAGATAAGTCAATCACACAAGAAAATATGAGTAAATATGAAATACTATAGTATAGAAGGAATAAAAAAGAAAGAACATAAGAAAAAGTATAATAATATATATAGAAGTTGAATACAAACAATAAAATTAGAGAAATTTAGTACTTATTAAAATTACAAATTAATACTTATTAATGTTCATTTAAATAATAAGTAGAAACATCTCTGAGAATTGTCGTAATCGTAATATATTCAACTGAATCCGAGATTTTTGTACATCACATCGTTCGTTTTTGTATGGTAACACCTGCGCTTCTCAATATCACTTCGTTTCGATTACGAATCTCATATTCTAGATCGCTATAGCAAAGTGACCCAAGCGAGAAGATGTTGAACATCGCGCGAACAAAGGGAATTTGAAGCAAGTTGGTGCCGACCCATATAAGCTTCAGGCAGATACGATACATACCGCCGTGCCAAATTCTTTCAAAAGGCAAACGTCGAGCGGTTGCATTGAACGTTTCGCGGAAAACTCGTCGTCTTTTCTGGCCGCCGGCTTAAAACCGGTCCAGATGAAAAATATTTCTAACAAGTTTTCTAACAGAATATGATATCCGCCACATGATATCCCTCACGAGGTGTGAAACGACGGTACAATAGATTGATACAAAACCGGCCCGAAACTACTTCTTCAAGTACATTAACGCATTAAAAAAACCTAATTTGTGAATTGTACTTAAAAGATGCGTAATTACATTTCTTGCAAGAAAATGGGATATTAACAGTATCTATCTAATTTCCGTGCGTGCATGAAAACTCGCGAAAGTTGTTTCCAATTTGACCGGCGCGGCAGCAGTCCAGCATCTATTCCTTATTGTACGACTTTGTCGCCAACAAAAGCCGTTATAATATCTCTTACGTTTCGTCTTCAATGAGTTTCAATTCAGTTCCCGTGTACGTTGCACATATAAAGCGAGCTTTACACCGCGTCGTCTGAGAGCCGCTGCGCCGCCGTGCGACTTTTTGAGTCGCTTTGGTCTCACGCCGGGACTATGGACGGTGTATACACATATTAACATGCGCACACGTACGTATCCACGCACGGCTGATGCACTAGCACGCGGTTACGCACATACACCTACGTCGGTGGAGCTCCGTTTTACACACGCCGCGCGTACATTACGCGCAATATATATCGAGCGCGCATTCCTGCTCGATACCATTACGCGACCGGCACCGCCGCGACTCGTCGATACCATGATCGCGCGATGGTATCCACGTGTGCACCAACTCCGGGACATAAAAGCCTAGTCGTGGAATATATAACCTCTTAAAATAGCATCAGGTAGATAGGTGGCTCTTGCATTACTTTTTTAATAGCGATTTCTCTTGCTTTTTGCTTAACGGAAATGTCAATGAAGCTCATTCCATCTGCTTTCCATTCCACTTAATATACGTTTTGATAACTAAATTGATTGATTAAAACGTGATCAAAATACTAGCAAATTAAAATCCAATAATTCGCTCTTCTAGAATTTAGTTCAAAAACTTTGTTAACTAAAACTCTATATCTTGATAAAATATCTAAAGATATTCTGGTAAAGTAATCATTACTTAAAAGGAATCTATTAAACACAGATTTTTTTTATATCCTTGGTGGAAAATGTATATAGTTTTCCTAAATATATATAGTAGACATCCATTCAGTTAATATCTAACTGTTACTGTGTTCTCACCTTTTTTGTAATACTACTGCATTGGAAATAGACAAGAACTTGATAAAGTTTTATTCAGTGATTAAAGCAGTTTTTGGTAAAAATATGTGCAATTTGACATTGCTTAGTTATTTTGTCTGATATTAATAGATTATTATTATTATTAGTTAAAATACTACGCGTACTAGTTCATTTATTGTCCTGTTTTTGTTCAGTAAATTGTTCCGCGCAGCTTTTATGCGTCTATAAGTACTCTTCAGTTACAAAACAGAGTTAATATAACTGTCCAGTAAATGCTAAAAAAATGCGTAAAGTTTCTATCAGAGTACTTTTAATTTCTCAAAAGTCTCTTATTTTTTCAATATAATAATTTAATTAATAATTGCTAAAAAAACTATGGGTACTTCCGTATGCACATTGATTGAAAGAACTGACAAGCACATTTCTAATAGATACTCATCATGATGCGAATAATTATAAAAGCTCATCATAAATAACATCCGTATTATCTGTATGCGATTACACTTTGCATGTATATATTAATCGTAATGCTCTTGTTAATACTTTGTGTGAAATAGACTCTCTATAAACACTAAAATCTTTCTAATTTTTCCTTAACAAAAAGTTTTTACCATTATCTGTCACAATTTTTGAAAAGTCGATGAATATTCCTGACGATCGCATCTCAAATCTGAATATTCTATTTTTTATAAATTTCAATCGAAGCTTTAATATCAAATGTATGACATATCTTACAAAATTCTTGATGCGCGATACGATTAATTTACCCGAGTGCGTAAAAACAATGATGCTTTATCACTCTACGGAAGACGTCTTCGAGTTCCCGTGAAGACTCATGGAACGTGGGATTCTATAATTTTATTATATCGTGCGAAGAGGAGACCAGGCTATTTCTCGACGTTCGTCTGATAAAGAAAAAAAAAAACGGAACGAAAGTAAAAAAATATTACGGAATCCCACTTCTCATTTCATCTTCGAAAGCAGACATGATAAATCACGATCATTAATAATAGCGGAGTAATAAAATAAAATATAATTTGTCATCTCGTTCTTCAACAAAGCGATAGGTTCACATAAACTGCATGCAGTGAACTCCATGACATTGAGCCACAAATCCATGATCGAGAGCAAAAAGATAAAGAACTGAGAACCTCTGCCGGCTACTTCGATTCTGCTTCGACTTCCTTCGACCCGAATGCAGTGACCCGTGCTAACGATCGCGAATAGCAACGATCGATCTTCACGATCCGGGGTGCTGTGCCGGGCAAAGAAGTCGAAGACCTCTCTTCGTGAAAGTTCCTACATCGGAATTCCGTCATATCCGAGACGAGCGATTTCGTTTCTTTGCTTCCAGTTTTTTGCTTGTTCCGCTCTATCTCGTATTTTCCCCGGTGCCGGTGTCGATGGCTTTGAAATTCGCCTCCGAATAGTCCATGAATAATTGCAAACAGGAAGCAAAAATACAGAGAACAGGGGAAATGAAGTGATTGGCCGGAATGTAGTTGCAAAACCCGTGGAATGTTGCGTGATATACCGCACATAATAGAAAGTAGATTTCTAAGAATTCTAATTGAATAATACGACATTAAAACTTATTTTTATTGATCGGAAATCAATTAACAAAATTGCCCAACAATTTAAATGAGCTATTTACTAGAATTGATTAGCACATTAATTTTCTAATGTATATTTAAAATTAACAGTGTGTGTGTGTGTGTGTGTGTGTGTGTGTGTGTATTGGGTTGTTGGGAAAGTTCA
>NW_017259192.1:1118958-1127405 GCF_001594045.1 Atta colombica | reverse complement strand
TTTATATATATTTTATATATATATATATATATATATATATATATATATTTAATACAATATATTTAAACGAAATAAAATTTAAACTTTGAGCAAAGAGAATGTAATTTAAAATTATAAAATATTGATATTAAAAATTGGAATCATTAAGTATTCAAGTTGTTATATTATGTAATAATTAATATGTTATTAATTGCTCTATTATTGCGTTGCATAAGCACAACTGTTTGAGTATATAATAAAATAAAAATCGAGATTAGATAGAGTAATGCAACGCTTTCTTTGCTATTTAAAAACAAATCATTTATGGTAAAATTATTTTAATAGATATTTGTAGATATTTCATTTTTATTATCGTTATTAATACAAAGGCCAACAATAATTCTACAAAAGTATAACTGAAAAGTATAACTGAAACTTACGATAACGTGTACGGTAAAAGCGCAAAGCCTATGTATACGAATTGAATCTAATCCATTATGCAGTGATCGTCGTCTGCCTTTTAAAAGCTGCATAGACTGACAGTGACATAGTATAGACATTGATATACCAAGATGAGTATTCTCCATTATTCATGTAGTTTATCGATAAATTATAACAACAGCAAATCGATAGTAGAAGTCTTCGAGTTCTGAGCCGTTGTTCGATTTTCAGGTATCAGTCAATGCCGATGTCTCTGTTTACATTCCGTGCGCGAAGTTAATATACGGTTTTACGGCAACTTATACTTAAGGCGAAATAAGCGCGGTAACTATACATTTATTGTGCCAACTTGCCAAATGTATTAGTTTGTTGGTGTACTAGTTTCAAACTCACAGTTATTTCCGGTGCGAATGAAAATGAAATCCGCGATTATACTTTTCATTTCAATTTAATTTATGGCATTCTTAAGAATTGTTATATTATTAAAGTTACGGAATTTAATTCCTCGAGACTCGAGTTAAATAAAAATTCTCTGTATTTTAATAATTTATCCAGTTTTCCAATGACTAGATAACAGCGAAGCATTATTTTATGTCGCAATGACCCCAATTTAAACGTCACAAACACTTTCTAAAAATATTCGCTGGTACTATCGACTGCCAAAAGGTTATTATTCATGAAAATACCACAAGATACAAAATGCATCTAAAAAGTGAAAATTATCGAATCTTGAACGTACGTTTTTTACCGTAATAAGGGAAAGAAATATTCGATATAAATATTATATTTTCTAAAAGTATTCTAATTACTTCCGATCGATAAGATTTTTTTTATTTTATTAATATAGTTATTATTTATTGTCGTTGAAAATAAATAATGACATATTTATTTCATTATCGAGACCGCTTATTTGTACGAAAAGAAAACAGTTTTGTTAAAATATTTAAAAATTTAGAGATTTAAAAATAATTACATAGAACGTTGATAAATACCGCAAATTTTAACGTTCTAGCAATCAATTTAAATATCCTACATAATTATTTTGATGTTCAAACAAAATTGTTTTCAGATCCGTATGTAATTAAATTTTTACTTTAGCAAAACCGTTCTTTGCGTGTAGCTTTCTATCTTTTCTATACGTTTCGAGGCTACGAGTTCAAGTTCCCTGATACAAAATTTAATATCGAAGGATGCACACCATCTCTCTTGTCGGCTACTGACAAGTGCAATGTACCAGCGGTATGTGCGGAGGTAATAACCAGACGTGTCCTAACAGAAGCGAATCCTGACAGTCGGCATCCCGTTGCGGCGGAGGCTCGGCTGTTCGTTTACTTCACACGCCGCGTAATGTCCTACCGCGAAGCCCCATTCGCGTTTGATGATCCTCACATCGCGCCTTCGTGACATCTAAGAGGCCAAATTGACGGTCTCCGAGTGCCAGGACCGCCGTCTGCGAATGCGCCAGTACAATTACAATAAAATACGCAAAACTCGCGCATACCTGCGTACGCATGCATACACTCGCCGCACGCACGCACCGGGATGCGCTAACGAGCGAACGACGAGATACCTTCGTCGCTCCTCGTCACGGTCTCTTCATCGGCTGCGGCCGCGTCCTCGAAAACACGTTTTAGCGCGATTGAAATTGTAAAAGTGTTCCCTCGCCACTTGGCGTGACGCACGTCGACTCCTCTTCGTCGTGAAGTGCGAATACACCTCTCTAAAGGCGAAATTGCCTTAATCCTCTTAACTGATGATGCATGGATCGCCGGGATTCCGAGCATCGCTAAGTTATTCCTGCGAGTGTCTTGAGCGAATTCACGGTTTGCGAATTAGATGCATCCCTCACGATTTATAATTTAATGAAAATCTAAATCTTTGCGTTCGGTACCTTTATACGATATTTTTAACGGTATAATAAAATAATTTTTAAAATCTTTCATAAAATTATTCTTAAAATAGAAAGCTTTAGATAATTATAAGTGAAATTTAGATCAAATAAGAATAAATCCGCTAAGTATAAGAGAAAGAATTCTATTTTCGGTTATAAACCATGAGTTATGTCCATGAGATGGAAATCTGAAATTTAAGAATTTTTTTTATTTTAATATAATTATTACCTATTGTCGTCTTTAAAAATAAATAAAAGGATGTGCTTATTTAGAAGGAAAAAAACGGCTTTGTATTTAAAAATTTAGAGATTTAAAAATAATGTTTAGATCACATCAAAATAATTATATATAGAACGTTGATGACAATCGAAGTAGATCTTGATAATGTTTATGCGCGAAAATATCCGGAAAATTTTAATAATTTGGATTTGTCCTCTGTTTACCAAGATACACATTAATTTTTCCCGCGCTAGTCATGCGCAATGACAACGATGACGATCACTCCAATGCATTACGTGCCAGAGAATATCACGATGCAGGAATGTACAATGTGGCGGTGTCCACTGTACACGACTGTTCTGAGTAGCACTCATTCCTCATCGGAGATGTAAAATTACTATACAGTCGTCCCTCTCGCAAAAGAGAAACAGCGCCGTTCTTTCTCGATGCATCAGCCGAGCGTTCGCGGCATATTTAAATGTCCGGGACGAAAAGGCGGCTTGGTGGTTATCAGCGGCGCGATGCGAGGCTGTTCCGCGGACTTGCGTGGACTATCAACTAACGAGCCACGGCACGGCGAGTAACGCGTTGATGCTTAGTATAAGATCCCGGTTGGCTTCTGCGGTGATCGTCTCTCCCACGGCAGGGCCGCACGTCGACCCTGCATTCCGTATTGGTACAGGCCTCGGGTGCACATTCGAACTTTCCTTGTGAAGGGTTCGACGCGGCAGCGTTCGAATTATGAAAACTGAGAGAGTAGTGTTTGGTATTTGTGTCTATAATTGCATCATACAATAATTATAGTTATCTATTTTTATAGTTATGGTATAGTTCTATTTATAGTTGTATTTTTATGTAAATATATATATTTGTTCCCAAAAACGACTTTAAATTCATTTCTGGAAAATACTATATATTTTTTTGTATATAGAATAATTATATAATTGTTGCTAATATTATAAAGTAACAACTATAAAAATTTAGTGTTTAATCATAATTATTTTGCCATGCAATTATCATCACAAATAGCAAACACTTTCTCATTATCAAAGTACTTTAAACAGCAGAAAAGATAAAGCTCCTAATTAATTTTTACTTTCAAACCAAACAGCGATGCAATGATTTGAATAATTTATAATTTTAAAACAAATTTTAAAATAGGTTTAGTTCGAACCAATAGACCTTTTGCGATTTGCGATGTTCAAAAATGCGATTTAAGACATGGAGAACGAGAATAGCTACAATAAATGGAACAAGCAACTTTTATTTGATACGTCTAACAATAAATTCAGTTTTTGATTTCAAATTCAGAATCATGCAATGCAGCCCGTCAGGTTTAAACGTGAAACTTGAAGGATCTGTACAATTTAATATTCAGATTGTCGGGAAAATTATAGCGCTGTGTGCTACAATAAACTCATTACGGCTACATTATCCAAATTGAAACGTAGTAATCGAGGTTAATTGGAGTCAATAATAGAATGAAGAAAACGTCCGCAAATAGTAATGAGATCGTGTATAGTACACGTGGCAATAGCTGCTGCTGCAGCAGTCGAAAGCAGTGATGATAATAATAGTAGTAGAGCAGAGCGATAGCGGCGCATAGTGGTAGTTCAACAGGCATGCATAGTAGTGTAGTAGTAAATGATAAAGCTGGTAGAGAGAACACGGTGATGATTCGGTGAGCAACATCGACGATGGAGAGAGACGTAGAAGAAGAAGAAGTATCCGATGGCGACGAGAAAGAAGGAGAGAGAGAGAGAGAGAGAGAGAGAGAGAGAGAGAGAGAGAGAGAGAGAGAGAGGAGAGAGTGAGAGGGAACTGGTCAGGAGGTGAGGAGATGGGAATGAAGTCGGGGACTAGACTTGTACCTGCATTCCATTCCCACTGGCCGTGTAGATCCTTGTATAGGTGTTCGTTCTCTCCTCTTTCTTCTTCTTTTCCTTCTCGACCTCGTCCTCCTCCGCTCTTTACTCCTACTCTTTTCTTCCTGCGGAGAAAGAGAAAGAAAGGAGTCCTTCTTGATCGGTTGCCCCCTCGTATCTTCTTCTCATCCTCCTTCTCTTCGTCATTTTCTCTTCGACCGCCTGCTCAACGTCAACCGGATCGGGGCACTTCGAGGGCCCTCTCGATGAAGACGTCCCCCGCATTTCATTTTGCAAAACTCCCGAAATTCAATGGCAACGAGTCGTCCTCGTGTCAACGGACCCGTCTTCGAATTATTTCCACTTTATCGCGAGGAATTCGTCCTTGCACGGATCTTCCCATCCAACTTCATTCTCTGTTGATTCTCTCGTCTGAGCGGCACATACTTCACACTTTGTAGAGTGATGGTACACGGTCTCCTACAGGTTCCTTTTTTCTTCTTCTCTTTCTCTCTCTCTCTCTCTCTCTCTCTTTCTTTCTTTCTCTTCTCGCACTTGCTTCATCAGTCGTTTCCTCCGCGGACACCCCGTCGTTTGTACTTCGTCTGCGATTTTGTCTGGTTTTTTCTTCGCATTCTCTATTGGTAATCAGATCTCAAACGTAAAAAAAAGATGCATCGCTCAAAAATTCTGTGATTTCTACTGAAATGAATTTCAAAAGCAAATAATTACGGTTTCTATTGTAAAATTGCTTTACATTCTAAGGGTTTATTTTCTCGCAAACTTCAATTCGAGCTCGAAGTTTTACTTTATTACTGAGATATTTTATCGAAAATTAAACTTCCGTCTACAATCTGGGTCTTTTTTGGCGAAATTTCACTCTCGAAATAAAAGGAAATTTCTTCGAAATAAAAGGAAAGAAAATCCGATTTCTCGTTCTAAAATATCTCGTTAAAAAAAACGATAATGAGATGTTAAAATAGAGATATTGGAAAGAAATTTTTCACATTTTTGGAAAAAAATAGTCTTTTTTCAGTCTAGAACAATAAAAAAAAATTGAATGAAGAGAATAAAAATATGATGACAAATGGAGGGTGGTTAAAAATATAATGTAACACAACTTCGAATAACATTTACTAACCAAAAGATTCAAAATAATTACATTTGAAGATGCAATATCTGAAATCCTTTGTGAATTCGTTATTAACAGATAATACTAGCGAATTTCTGTCGCAAAGATTAAGCAAGATTCAATGTTGTTCTTAAAATGATATCGTGGAAAAATAGCCTCGCGGTACAGCGATTCTCGCGATTATACAGCCAGACAAATATAAACTCGTTGGATTATTCCGGAGCTGCGATCCTCTTAATTAGTACAATTAACCGTGCCGAGAATAGCGTGATGACGCGTCATTGGAATCGCACGAATATCATAGAATTACATACATTCGTTGTTACGAATCACATTTCCGATAAATTCTTTCCTTCCTTCACGTCCTAATTGACAAGTCTCACAAAGATCATAAATAAATATTAGGAAAATTATTTCGTTATTAAGTCATTACCATCAAAATTATTTAGTTACCAGATAATAAAAAAAAGAAGAATCATTACCAGATAATAAAATTCATTATTGGATAATAAAATAAAAAATAGAAAGTAGAAAACAAATAATTCGTCGGATTAAATACTTATAGAAATGTTGCAATCGCAAAAGTTGTACAGATAATTATAACTAGTGACATTTAGACGTCTCCAGACAATATATACGCTAACTTCGCATATATTCGCTAAATATTGGCTTACATTCAATATGGTGATAATTATGTATATCATGTGTGTGTCATGATATTTGCTAATGTTGGCATACGTTGGAGGCCTATCCTATCATGGAGGCGCCTTTAAACAGGCAATCATATCAGGCATCATTTGAGTTATATGTCTATTGAAAGTTTCACAAAAGTAGCGACAAAGTTGCGACCCCGCCTTTGCCAAAATAACAATATTGGGAAAGCGCAGTTTAGTAGCCCCATGCAGTGACATCCACGTGTCGCACGTGATGGTGCGTGCTATCCTCTTATGTATTTTAAAGAGAGCGTTCCAAATGTGGATGTAGCCACGTGTCGAATTGTAATCACAATGGGACTGTGAGCGTTTCCTTATTCGTTTAACATACAGTAAATAGAAAAATGGCATCGAGCCGGAAGCAATAAAAAGGAGCTTATGTTTCAATAAAACTTAAACTTAATTAAACGCGCGAAGTTAAGAAAGATGTAAACAGGAAATGAATGCTCCGGATTGTCGAAGTTAAGAATAACTGACATGACTGACATTACGATTATTATGAATCCGAGAGTATATTATTTTTTTTTAATATTATTTTATTTTCTTTTACTTTCAATAAATAAAATAAAATAGAACGGAATATAGTATATAATGCAATAATCAGAAATTAACTAAATTATAAAAGATATACCGATATCAGGAGTAAAAATCCATCGAAGATCGTTTCTCAATCACTGATCGCAGTCATCATGGAACAGTCAATTTAATTAAGGGAATTTCTTTCGACCTATTTCTGTCGTATAATTTTAGGGCGTAGGTCGTCGGAGTTCGACGTCGCGGCCTTCGTGCAGCGTTTCTATCGATCGCATAGTTAGTTTAGAGTGAATTACGTCAATCGAGGAGTAGGCTCTTCTCCATGACGCCCCCGCAGATTGCCATCGACTTGCTTATAGCGGCATCGTTTCACAATAATTGAATGAATTATGAAAAGGAGAGACAAAATACTTTATATCGATATCTTATTGTTATTTTTTTTCTAATATCAGCTGATCGATATATTCCATCGGACGAAAGTAATTCGATCGAGCAGTTTAACTACACTCGTCATTATTTCATTTCTAAAGTTTATTTTCTTAGATTTTAACCCATTCCATCTATAATCGTACATTGTTAATATGAACGTACATAAAAAGAAAAAATTCTTAAATTTCATTAACTTTCAAGTTACACGATTTGAACTTAATTTCAAGTTATTTTTACATTAAATTTAATGTATTTATAACTAAAAAGTATATAACTAAAAAGTATATTTGTGTACATGTACATAAAATTTAATGTATTTTTCATGAAAATTTATGAAATTTAATGTACACGTTCATATTTAAGTAATTACTGTAACTTAATTTTCAGTTAAATCATTCATTACTTTTAATTTCGTACATAACCACGAGCTTCATTTACATGTAAAGGAATCTCGTAGTTTCTAACAGTGTATCTTTACTATCTTTGTTTAATAGTTTGTACTATTCTACAAATGAAAAGAACGTTTTGCTGAAGTAAAAATTTATAGTTTGAGACTAGACCAATGAGAATATATCAAATTAAAAGGGAAATTTTATTTTTGGTTAAAACGGATCTTGTTGTTAGTGCTTAAATATTTCGGTATGAATTTATATGTATCCAATTCTGCAAATTGCACGCAGAAATCTTTTTCAGTTTTGAAATACAATCATGAACAGAACTAGAATAATAATATCACATATTAAATTGACAAACAATGTTCCGGCTGAGATAATATTTTTTGCAATAAAATTATTCGCAATTTTTAAGAGTCTTTATAATTTTATTAACATGAAATTACTATAATATTCTTATAAGATGCTTATTAGCATTAAAAATTATTAAATTACTCAATTTAAGATTCGCTTTGACCGAAAATAGGATTTCTTTCTAAATTTGATTTGAAAATTTAGGTACAGATCTGAAAATAATTTTGGATTATTAAAATAATTACGTAGAAAAACTTTAATTGGTCGCTAGAATGTCAAAACGTTTTGTAGTTTTATCATATTTAAACGTCCTACGTAATTATTTTGTTCAATAAAATTATTTTTAAATCTGTACACACCCACATATCGCAATTAAATTTTTAGAGAATTTTACTTCAGTAGAACTATTCTTTCCACGTAGGCTTTAATAAAGATGTTATAAAATTTAAAGTTATTTTTTTTAATCTTTGTTTTATTTATTTATTTATATATATATA
>NW_017259192.1:1100237-1118754 GCF_001594045.1 Atta colombica | reverse complement strand
ATATATATATATATATACTTTATCAAATAGTTTTTTGATAAAATATTTTAAGAGGGGAAACTGGAATTTCTCTCTTTTATTTCAAAGAAATTTATGAAATTTTGCTTGATCAAAAAAGACGACCCAGATTACAGATAAAAGAGTTAAATCTCATTACAAGTTAAGTTGAGATTCTATTGAAGTTCGAGATTCCAGATTACATTCGTTAACTCACCGAAATTATCTCAAAGTGAAACTTTGGAATATCAGACTAGAATATTTTAACCATAGCATCATCAATTTAATTTCATATTTTGCGCACAACAAAGATAACAATCTTTTGATCTTGCGTCTGTAGAAAATGTTCGATTTTTAAATGTCAAGAAATCTTGAGATTGATCCAAAAATTCGCAGATGAAAGGGCAGAGTCTGTTAATAATTAATATTCGCATCTATTCCTTCTCATCAGTTATTTGATTTCCTATGAACGAAGAACGAATTCCAAAGAAGAGCAGCAGCCTTGTCAAGGCGCTCTCTATCGCGTGGACTCGCATGGAAAACATCTGCCTCTTCTTTCGTGGCGCATAGGGTTCCCCTGGTCATACACGATACACACGCGGCATTCGTTTAATCGGCATTCACGATCGTGACTCGGCGATGACATCAACGCGCCGCTGCCGCCATCGCCTTTTTTCATTGCGGTTTTGTAACGCGTTAATGTTTCTTTAATCGCTCGTTACTCGCGCATGCTTTTGCCGCGCGAGAGATGTTCTCCGAACCATATTGAATGCCCAGCAACTCCATTGTATGCAAATCGATCTCGGAACGTGTCACATTTGCGAGACCGTAACACTCAAATATCGATCTTGGCGTTGCTTCATGCATGTCTGGTTTCGGCCGAAAAATTGAGTAAAAAAAAACTCACGCTATTTATACGCATTATCTTCTACCTGTCTCGTGAGAAAGAATTGTAAAATGTAATTTGTATTAGGCAATATAATGTAAGGCATTTAATTGCCATATGATTTTTTTTTTATTAATTTGTTATGTGTACATACATTGTTAATTCTTGTTATTAATTTTGATTGATTATAATTTTTCGGATGCCCTATTATAAATATATTAATATTAATGATACATGTAAATGTATCCAAATTTTAGATGATTGTGATTTTTATCTAAAAATTATTTATCATTAAAGAGTTGAACAATTGCAA
This sequence comes from Atta colombica, assembly GCF_001594045.1. Classification (NCBI taxonomy): domain Eukaryota; kingdom Metazoa; phylum Arthropoda; class Insecta; order Hymenoptera; family Formicidae; genus Atta; species Atta colombica. Next base: position 1,117,558 of record NW_017259192.1, on the reverse strand, counting down.
AATAATATGATTCTCCCAAATAATGTAGAGATTCGAGGGATTGAAAGGAGCATATTTAAAGAAGCTTTTTAATCACTTACGTTATCTAATTGTAATAAAATAGCGCCATGCACTTACAAATATGTTCATCTACAGGAACTAGAAAGACAGGTAATCTTTCTAGCTTCCAGATATCGACGCGGTTAAGCAGCTGTGCAAACGTTCGTGCAAAGTTATCTATCACGGAGAGAGAGAGAGAGAGAGAGAGAGAGAGAGAGAGAGAGAGAGAGAGAGAGAGAGAGAGTCTGAGAGAGAACGTGTGATAGCGAACGAATAACGACTGGGCTCTAACGAGGGCCGGATAATCTCCCGATATCTTTTTTCTTGTAGAATTTTTTTCAGTCACTGTATCGAGGTCTGCAATCGATCTGCACACGCAACGCAACACGAACATGTTACGCACACATATATACATATACCCGCGGGACCCATTGCGCACGCGCGCGCGTGTGTGCGTGTGTGCGTGCGCGCATGAGCCACTGTTCTCATCCATGCGCGAGATTCTCTGGAGGGATCTGTCACGCGTACAAATAGCTGACCTCGCTTCGTCGCCTCTATCAATGACTCGCCGTGCTGGACTTGAATGGCTTTTACGCCTCTTCCGTTTACTACGCTCTTTCGCGCGCAAGACAGTCGCGGAGATTAAAAACCGGTATATGTTTCGGCGAACTCGGCCTTCGATGATGCGGACACGAAGATATCAATCTTACACCATTGTCTCGGGAATGAAGATCAGGGAATTGCGTCAGGGCTCCAAAATGTCAAAATTTATTTTATTAATTCATTTTCGAACAGTATAAAAATATAAAAGTAACGCGATTTAAATAGATGAATATTCACATACATTTATTGAGAAATCTTTTAACTTGGTATTGAAGGTTCGGTACCAACTTTTAAATATACTTTTATGAAAATTTAAGTGAGCGTGAAAAAATAATTTGTACATCTTTTTATTTACGTTTCAAAAGCACATGCTCGTTGAACTTTTATGTAACAATTTTTTTGCCATTCTTTTTACAGAGGCACATCACACCTTCTTCTCCCACTTCTTTCTACAGCAGATGTCTGACTCATAGGATAATGCAGAATTCCACGATCGGTAATGTAGAAAACTATTATGTGATAGATGGATATGTAGAGTTCACGTTATTGAGAATGGGTAACTTGCACTCTCGTACATATTACTAACTTTAGATAAATTGACAAATGTATCGATTACTCTGATACCAACAGTTTATTTATCAACAGTCGCTGTGATTTATTTGTAAAAACCGCAATAATTTTTTAATTGACTTTTTGACTTTATTAAGAATTTATTATAAGAATGAAGAGATTTTATAATTCTTTCTCAATCCCACAAAGAAATATTTGTGATAAATAACAATGAAGAAATTACATCAAACTTTTTCACTTTTAACATTATTGAGCAATTATTATTTAATTATGTTTTTTATTGCTTTATAACTTAATTCACAAAGTAAATGAATATTTTTATAATTTTTTATGTATTTTTTATATTATTATGTTTAATTTATGAATTAATTGTTACATCGAGAACGATATTTCATGCATTACTTCAATGATAATATAACTTATTTTCGACAAGAAAAAAATTTGAAAGTGTAAAACTAGGACTTGTCTGATCGAATAACTTAATTTACAATATTGATTCGATATTCATCGAAGAATCTATTATCAATAATCGTTTTGCGATTTTAATCTTTCGCGGTTTTTGTAAACACGATTATCCGGCAATACGATTCGTAATAACATGCGATATCTCGATAATAGCAACTTTGCGCGCGTACATCATGACGTTCTGACAATCTTCACTCGTTAAATTTTACGATCGCACCAGACCATCGAATAACTGGCTGATCTGAGCACGTTAATTAGATAAAAGCGGCAGTCTGATTCTCGGAAGGGCTCAACACGAATAGCGTAATCAGTAAGCAAGTCGATCGGCGGTGCACACCATTACGAGATATCGACGTTCCGATTGCATCCTCTCTCTTTCTTTTTCTCTTTCTCTTCTTATTTTAATACGCTATTCCAGAAATACGGAATGGAAAACAGTGGATATCGTTCAAGCGAAGATCTACAAATTCATTCGGATTGACAGTCCGACATCATCACGTTGCGGAAGTATTATACTGGATGACCCAAAATCGTCGGATGTATTGGAGCTAAAAAATGTATACTGATTTGAAAATAATTTTGTTAGAACCGTCAAAAAAATTATATATTTTTGCTCAACCAAGTTGTTAAAATTTCAAATTTTTTGTATCATTGCTCATTATGCTTGAAACTATTCACTATTTTGGTTCAATAAAATTATATCCAGATCTGTATCTACCTAATAAATTTTTAGATACTTTAGTAAATTAATCATTCTTTTCATCTATAAAAGAACGATATTGTTGAAGATATCCAAAAATTTAGTTAGATACACATCTGAAAATTTTATTGATCCACCAAAATAATTATGTAAGTAACATGATGAACAATGTTGCAAACAATTTTGACATTATAACAATCGTATATGTATAATTATTTTGATAGTCAACAAAGTTTATTTTCAAAGTTTGTTTCAGATCTGTAAACTAAATTTTTAGACCTGTTTTTCTGTTTAGTGATATTTATACTTAAAAAAATTTGAAATCGATATTTTCTTTCTCAAAGACTTCATGTAAAGTTATGATTCAATATTACACATATCTTAATATCCGATATCTTAATATCCGAGCTTTTAAATTATTTACGTTTTTTTAGATATCATTTGCAAAAAATAATGACTGTCAAATAATTACTGTCGCTATTATTTGTCAACGAAGCGATTGTGATTTATGTATTTCTTTCGACACGTGAGCACATATGACAGTTGTGGGACACCCTGTATAATACTTCAAATGAAGGAAGTGAAGAGACCGAATCTTCGCATACTTGCTCTTCCTCGCTTCGTTCTTCTACAGAATATGGCCATCGGGTCGCGAGGTCACGCCGTATCTTTATCAGGGCTCCGTGTAACCGACTCGCTTATCAACCGACCGATAACACACGTGCAAAATAACGTATATTCTGCGATGGACCCTTACGGACGTCTACTGATGAAGTCGCGAATTTACGTTTATCTGCGCTTAACTTTGTGTCCATGATTTTCAATGTCTGTGATTTTCTATCTTCAGAATTAAAAGAAATAAGTATTAATTGTAAAGAAGAAATTTCTTTAGTACTTCTTTTTGAGAAAAGTTATATTTCCATTAATTCGCGAGTATTATTTTTTTTTTTTTTTTACGTAACCATCACCTTAGATGTTTTATACTCCAATTAAAATCGTTATTATTAGCAAAATAATACTATATTATTAATTATTTTTTCGATTTCATAGCACTTGAGAACATTACAGATATGAATTTATTCACAATTTTTTGAAAAAAAATAAGAAATAAATTAAACGAAATAATGCTTAATTAAAGCACATTAAATAATTTATCGTGACAGAATTTCTAAAAAATAAAGGTCTCAATTAATGTTTTTTATTGTGGATTTACATTTTTTATTGTGGATTTTCCATGAAATTTCACATTCGAAAATTCGTAAAAAATGATTATTAAAAAAGAATAAATATAATGTATAAGAAGAAAAAAATAATATCAATCAATTTGGCAACAGTTTACATTTTCTCGCTGGAATGTGAAGAGATCTCAAGTAATTATTCCTGGGTTAATGTTAATATTTTCTAAGATAAAGCGAAAACGTGACTTATATAATTGAATTGAAATAAAGAGAACCCGTCGTGTTTTAAAAAATGCTCAGGTGTTGCGCGATCGCATCGCACGGGCATCTAAAAGAATTAACGTGCATGCGATAATAACGCGTTTATGTAAGAAACGTTTATTCATCTGCGTCGCGCGCGAGGAATATTAAGCGTCGGTTTTAAAATCGGTGTATAACATTCCCCGCTGGTACGATGAAAACCTCCCAAGTAGATCCGTCGATTAAGGATCGATGAAGGTTTAAATATCACTGATCATCGTTCCCCGCATTCCTCGAGGTCATCGTGTATCTCTGCGATGCCTCGTCGGTCCATCTGGTGTTTGACCTGTCCAGCGACACCGCTCTGTATGTCTCACACACTCTCTCTTTCTTACCATCAATTTACTCCCAGAATATAAATATTAATTTTTTATTAATGATGCAACCTTGATAATAAAGCGTATCAATTGATTCTTAGATATAAAAATAAAGCATTTTTTTTAATTCAATTTTTTTCAATTTACGGTATGTTAAATAATAAATCAAAAAATTTTTTTCGAGGTACATATTTCAACACTTAACATAAATCTGTTGTCAAATATTGCTAACGTGTTATTCAGAAATAAAAAAATTAAGTATTTTAAAAATGTCATTTTTATTTTAGTGTTTTAAAGGTGATTTTATTACAATGACGATATTGCTTTGATTGAAAAATGAAAGTAATAAACACAATATATAAGATAAATTTTACAATTTTAAAAATGTTTTTACTTTGCTTTTCACATGCTTTTTTACTTTTTTTAAATTTTTTGTTTTTTTTTTACTTTCTCTAAAATTTTCACTTGGAGAACATTTTTGATCGGTTGAAAGACCATGAATATAAACACAATAAATATGGATTTATTTCTGATTTTCAGTTCTGATTTCTTCATCCTTATGTTTCATATTTATCGTTTATTAATAATTATTTTTTAATGCTATTTAATGCTATTGTCTTGATTTTATTTATATTGACACATTGAGTCAATACAATATTTTTATCTACGTGATTTAACGGGACGCGTGCATAAAACTGAATTATTTATGGGAAAACAAGACCTCTGAATGCATCCCTCTCGTAACAAATGTATCGCCCGTATGCCATCCTCCCCCAAGAGGCAACTCAAAGCACAAAGGAACAACGGGAAGGGCCGTGTTCGCCGCTGGGTAACTGATTCTCGAAATTACAAATTTTGACGACGTCTGGCACACGTCTGCCTGTTATTTTAGGACATTCACAGAAATTCGAGGCCCGGTACGTTTTCCTTTCTCGTAGGCATCGGCCGTTCGGGTTGCGTCCCGTTTTAAAAATCCGCAGAAGTGAAAGCCGCGAACAGCAAAAGAGGAGAGTGAGAGTAACTACCCTTCTTCTTGCACTTCTTTTCGCTTCTTCTGTATCTCTTCAAAAGTTCGTTCGTTGTTCATTCGAACTAATCTGTCTTTTTTTATTTTCAGGATTCGTTGGCGACGTGGACAACCTGCGAATACCTTTCAATAGTATAGCAAATTTTTTTTGCTAAGTTATTAAAATTAATAAGCTTAGGAAATAGAAAATGAAGGCTTATAACAATCAAAGCTGGATTTCTTTAATGCTTAAATAATTCGATGTGAATTTGTATATACTATATATATACATACACATATATTTGTAGTCATTTGAAATGTAGTCAATTGAATTGAATAAATTTATTTATAGATTTCCAGCATATTAAGATTTCTTTAATAGATATCTATTGAGCATCAAAATTTAATTATTTTGGCATGCAGTTCAGATGCCTATTATTTAAACATTAAAGATCCAGCTTCGAATGTTATGGGCCTTTATTTCCTATTTCCTATTAGTTCTGTTTTTACATATAGTCCAATAAGATTCTTATTGTTTAATAAGCTTATTGTTTAATAATTATCAAATTAATGTATATCATAAAATTTATAAGATTAATAATTATCAAACTGAATATATTATATATAAATACTTTTCCTAGGACACTATTTTTTCTGCTTTACGATTGGATATTATCGATGAAATTGGAACCGTCACCAGCCATTAAGACGAAACTGGTTTTCACAATGAACTGACAGATAGATATTAATTCTGAGATCATTGTGAAAGCTGATTTTGTTCGAGTGTCAACAGAACGAGTCACGACGATGTTAAATTTCGAAGAGCGAAGACAAAGATAGCATATAACAAATCTCAAGATTCGAAATGCGAAAAAACAGTTTATTTTAAGTTATACAGAATTTATGCGAGGATAGTTTAATATAATGTGATAAAGTTACTATATATACGTATGTGGAACAAAAAAAGAAATGAGTGGAAGCTACTGAAAATATATTTTAGCTATGTACGAATGAATTTTAAATAAAATCGTCTTTCTCTTCTAAAAATAAAAAAAGTATATAATAATGTGTCTCTGAAAATTTGTCGAGATCGTATAATATAATAGTTTAATCCTTTTTAGTACTAGACGAGAAGAGAAAATAGAAAACTTCAATGAGTAATAAATATATGAAAGATAAAAATTATTACGTTATATTAAAAAAAAAAGTTTGGTTGCATTAATTAATTAATCAATTCTTCTTGAAAATTGACAAATCAGAAAATTTCTAGTTATATCTATTGTAATTTTAATTGAAATAACCAAAATTCTGATTGATATGATCGGAAGCTTCTTCTGGTTAATTAATTTTCAATCAGAAATTTGTTTCAATATAATTTCAAAATTTTGTACATTTTATTTAAAATACTTTTTTAAAGTTCTCTTATATATATGTTATTTCTTATATATATATACAGTATCGAAAGATTATATTAATGCACGAAGAATTTAATGTAAATTAGATAGATAGAAACGTAACATTAATTAAAAAAATATTTGAAAGCTGAAAATTATTATGGTAGTTTTAAAATTATGTATATTTATAATACTTTTATTTAGAATATTCTTTTAATTCATACAAAATCCAAAATTGAAACATAAGACATCTTTAAGATGTTTTTTTATGAATACGCCAAAGACACCTTATATCTCGATTTTGAACATTTATTGTTGTCTGGGAAAATTTTCTTATATTATCGCATACATTATATTAATGCACGAAGAATTCAAAGAAATCAGGTAGAAGCGCTTTCAATGATAATTAAAAGCAATGTTTTCCTTCTCGAGAGAAAAATACACTGTAACTGGTACTCGCCAATTAAACATTTAGAACGCGAACGAAAAGGGAGAGGGAGAGCGATGTGTGTTTTTGTCGGAATTTCCGGTAGTGATTTATCAAATGGGAAAGATCGTATCTGATGGATGGACGGCGGCAAGAAACTTCTTCTCGAAGTCACGAGAAGAAGAAGAAGAAGAAGAAGAAGACACTAAAGAAGAGGAAGAAGACGAGGCAAAGCAAGAGAAGAGAGAAGAAGGAGAATGCTTCGGCATCACATCTCGCGGGCACGCACCACGTGTCCATGTCTGCCCACGTCATCCTATCTCTACATACTGTACGCATACGTTGCGTGCGTGCGAGTGTGCGTGCAGATAGGCACATGTGAACGAACGGGTGGTACATACGCATTGCGTAGATCCTAATACGCGGGCTAATAGGCCGGGCTGGCGCTATCGAATGTCAAACGGGCCGAACCATAAGAAAAAGTCCCGTAGGCGCGGTATCGCGGGGCTTTTTGACGGAAAGCAGCCGGACGCGAGCGGCAGGAAACTCTATACGGTGTCCATGTACAACGGGTACCATCGGGCTCTCTCACGCGACAACGAGAGGCCAACGAGCACCGAGCCACGGAGTCTTCGACGTATCACACACCGGCACTTTGGGAACCTTTCCAACGCGTCAGGTCGACGTGACAGCTCGAGGAAACGCACGAGGAGTGTCCTCGAAATCTGAAGAACCTTGCCGCTGTAGTCCTTATGCTCTACCTAGGTCCTCAAGCCGGACAAATTCGGCTTCTCCGAACGAATGGGGTGCATCCTTCGCATTCCTCGAGGACGCACGCTCTTCTCGAATCTTTCTCTAGTGGATAGTTTTGAATTGAATTGAATTGAACGCTACTCGCGTATATTAAAGCGATAATTAAAGCGATTCTTAGAGCGTGTTAAATTTACCGGCGGCAACGTCAGATTAGCGCTGATTGTAATTAACTATGTTCTTCGTACGTTTTGTCATGTAATTATATTGAACACAATTATTTTAAATATAATTTAAACATGTTTATGACATCATCGACGAATTTGTCGCGCGATTCGTCATTTTCCCGGTAAAAGGAAGCTACGTGTGGCGGCGGCGGTCTCGTAAAAATTACCTGGCAAATTGGAGTGGCCAGGATGATATACGGTGTGCCGCTTGTGTTTCACCATCGGTGACCTAGCGTTGCCGGCTATAGAGGGGAAACGCTATTGCGGGGATCGTTGGCGGTCGCGAAATGTCGGTCGCGCGTTAATAACCCGCTCCGGTTCGGGACCAGAGCAAAATTTATGGTCCCACCAACGTTTTGACAAGCGCGCGAGGAAATTTATCGGCAGTGAATGCGGGAAAGAGAGGAGATTGGAGGAGAGAGAAGACGTGGGCAAGGTGGTGGCACTTTTTCGTTGGCCAACCCTGGCGACGATGTTTTGAGCTATTAGACGAAACAAGGCCTCGCTGTTTTACGACCGCTCGCGATCCGGAGCGTGCCACCGGGGCACGATCCGCCATCGTAAACGTGAGGGCCCGGGAAATATTCTCTAATCTGGCACAACCGAGAACTTTAGATTTTGACCAAGAGAGTGTGAAAGAGAGAGAGAATCTGAGTAAGAAAGAAATAGCGATTTAGAATCTGAGAAGAATGCATAAGAATTTTAGAATTAAAAATTGTTTTACTATATTTTTTTATTTGTGTAATGGGATTATTTGTCTAATAGGAGAAATTATGAGTAAACGAAAAATAATGATAAATTAATTTGTTATTTATAATAATTTATAATCATTGTTTATTCCATTGTTACTTAGGGACTTCTATACTATATTACAGATCTACAAATTCAAAGCAAATTCTCTTCCAAATTATAGTTTCGATTTAATTTTTAATACTGGTTTAGTTTTAATGCGATATTTACATAGTTGAGATTTAAGTTTAAACGTGACGTTAATACTAAAAGTACTGAGCGGTTGATAATTGTTTCTATTAATTTTTTTTAGATTAATATTATATTTCTTATGAAAAAGATTAAAACTCTGAAATTTTTTAATTTTTCAATAATGATATCCTTTATTAATGAAATGTTTGATTTTTTTATTACTTACTTCTTTTCATAATAACTTATTAGCTTGGTTTTTTAATAAGAAATATTGGTACTTTTAATGTTAAATTGCTATTTATATTTTACGGATTAATAATCTGTAGACAGAAAACTTGCATAATTATATATTATAAATTACATTTGTAATATCTATATATAAAAGATATAGATACAGATATTACTGGCGCAATCCGATCTCTGCAATGAGATCGTATACGCAATAAATAACTTATTACTCGGGAATATAATCGAGAATAGATAAGCGATCTTTCTCAGAAATGGTGTTAAAAAGTATCGTAAAACAGTTATGATAGATTGAATAATTAGGTGGCGCCGTGGACACTTTTCCGAAACTGCATCGAATCAAATTTCCGTCCTATCGTCCTGAAATTATATCCATTCCGCGGCGAAACGAGACGACTTTTACGATCATCGTCGTCATCTTCATCGTCGCGGAGAGACTTTCGAGCGACATCGTAAAAACGATACGATTTTCTCGAAAACTCGTAAATCCTCCTTCGTAAACCATTTGTGACTCGCTTCTTCGTATGATCGTCATGGTTGAGAAACTTTGACGGTCGAAGCTCGCAAGTGCGAAGAGACATAAATAAATCGTGATTGTACCAATGTGCTAACTGACTAGTTTTCCTTCCAATTTTTTCTCATTTTCAAAATACCTATTTCAAACTGATAAAGGCCAATCGATCTGTAATTTAAAAACGAAGACAAATATTAAATTCCTTTCAAGTCGTAATTTATAAATTGTTAAATTATTTTATTTTACAAAATGAAATATGCATCAGAATATGAATTTCATAATTTTAAGTTTTTCAATTTAATAGATCAAGTAAAAGAAAAAATCGTATTTTTAAATGAAGCGGATCTAGATGCGTTTAATATTGTTCATTTGCAAATATATTTTTCAGTTTTATAAACTTTACTCTCCTTAATTTGATAGAATCATATAAGATTCTTTATATTGTACAAAAAAAAATCGAAATATCTAAAAATTTAGATAAATACGGATTTTGAAAATAATTTTGTTCCCATCAAAATAATTAAGTATGTAGGATGTTGAAACATGATGAGCAATGTTGTAAAAAGTTTTGACATTGTAATAATCAATTTGAACATCCTACATATTATAATTACTTTGATAATCCAACAAAATTATTTTCAGATTTGTATCTAGGTAAATTTTTAAATGCCTTAGCAAAATTATTTTTACCATACAAGATTATTTATGCAATTAAGAATGTGAACGAGGGGAATCCCGAGTTTTCAATTAAAATTACAGAATTAAAATTAAAAAACAAATTGTAGAGGCGCTCATTCTGTCTTCGTAAAAACCACTCGAATCCACCTCGACGTAGGGATCGCAAAGGGAGTTAATGGATCGCATCGTGCTCTCCTTCGCGCGTAATCGATAACCGCACTCATTCTCACACTGGACGTAGGAGAAAGCGCTTTTTGCTAGCTGCGGCCGGTCCGCCATCGCTGACCAGCGAGCGATGCACGTGCATAATGCACGGCACACGCACGCGTACGCACGAGCTTCTCTCTCGCATTCTCTCTTTCTTTCTCTGTCCGAGCAGCTCGCGGATGTGCGCACCATCGCACATGCGATTCGCTCAAGTTGGCGAACAGCGAGGTCCAGCCGGTTCTCTTTCTCCCTCTCTCTCACTCTCTCTCTCTCTCTCTCTCTCTCTCTCTCTCTCTCTCTCCTCTCTTCCTTTTTCTGTCTCTCTCGGCCGTCATCATCTCGGACCCGAGCTTTTATCAGGCCCGAATCGCCGCTAGCCGGCCACATGTGTGCCAAGCAAAAAGTCCCGCCTTGAGGCTACGCTCTCGCCTTCGTTCTCCCTACGAGCTTTGAGGACCACGACCGTGGCGGGTGGCCGAGGCGGGTAATAAATTTATGACGTCTCGCAGTCGACGGAATTCGCAAGCGAACGCGGAAGAGGCGATCGTTTTGTATAGAATACGATGAAAGCTTCATTTTCCGACGCTGCTGAGAAAGTAGCGAAGTATAATAAGCTCGACGAAAAGAAACTCCTTTGCACACGAAAGGAACGATCTGTTCTGTTGAAGTATCTACAAATTTAAGTAGACATAGATCTGAAAAAAAATTTTGTTGGATTATTAAAATAATTATGCAGAAAACACGTGTATAATGAGAAATGTTGCAAAAAATTTTGACATGTTAGCAACCTGCTTGAACATTCTATATAATTATCTTGATGGTTTCAACAAAATTATTATTTCCTGATCTGTATCGAACTAAATTTTTAGACTTCAGCAAATTTGTTCTTTCCGTACACTTGGATGATTTTATAGTGAGTCAATGAAATTTAAATGTCTAATATTCATTTCTACCAATATAGATTTACTTTAATATTGGTTTAATTTATCTTTTTCTAATCCTTAGGACTAGAAAAGGATAAAACATAAATTAAACCGAGATTAAAATTAATTAATGTTGGCATACATAAGATCTGTTTCCATCAATGTAACTTTAATTTCGATTCAATTTATTCTTCATCTTTTTCAAATTCTTATAGAAGAAAATGAGGATTAAGTTGAATCAAGATTAAAATTAATCTATATTAAAACGGACATAAATTATTATGCATTTCTAATACAAAGTCCAGAATTCAGAAAATTACGTAAAAAGATTTCAGTGTCGAAATTATTTAATATTTGTATTATGTATTCGCAATAAATGATGCATATTTGTGCAAGGCACAAGTCATACAATTTAATTTAGTCATACAATTTAATTTATTGCCTACAAACAAGTTTTTTATATATAAAGATTACAAAAAGATGAGAATCTACAAAAGAACATGCAAATGAGAGAATGATGAGAGAATGATGAGAGATCAACAAGATTATTATTATAATGCTTCTCAGATCGAAAATGAATATGTCAAATAGAGAAGAAAGAAATAGAAAAAAATAATAAAAATGAAATAAGTATATAAATGAGTTGATATTTATATTATTTAAATCGTAAATGATTAAAAGAAGAAATATCGATATATCAAATCCTTTATGTTTATTGCAGGCCAGGAGCAGGAGATCGGATTTGCCATTTGAATATTTAAATAAATAAAATTGGTCCCCCCTGTACTGCAATCAGGATTGCTGTCGCGACCAGCAACGTCGCATCCCGGCATCGTGCTCTTGCAACATGACCCCGAAAGACCTCTCTATCGCTCTCGCAGACGGTGATAATTCTTCGTTTTCCACTGAGAAAGACAGAAAACTGGGGAAAGCTCGCCTATGGGACAATGATAAAAGCCTTTGACGAGACCGCAACCGTGTTAAACTCGATAAAGACCTGATATCTATCTCGATTCCTCGTCTATTCCGCGATAACACATCGAACTCTTTAATCAGCCACGTGAACCGATTGCATAATCGTGCCAATTCGTCACAGCCAGACCAAAAAAGCTGGGGTCCATGTAATCTTTTTCCACTCCAATTCCCGTTGAATCGACCCGCGTTATCGCAGTGGGATAACGTACATAAAGCTCATAAAAAGGTCAATCACCGGCGGCTCCTCATTAATGCCATCGATGCTGCAATATAGGCATTTATTTACAATATAAAAGCATTACATGATTCGCGGTGCCACTGTTATTTAGTGGTGAATGAGCTAATTAGAATTTTATTTGTTTAATGCGAAAGTCATAAGATATAATTGGATCGCGTCATTTCTCTCAATTTTTTTCTTTTATTCTGTAACAATCTAACAATTATGATTTGGCGTCAACAAAACACATTTACACATTCACATTTGACAATCGTATAAAACAGTTTATATTTAATTAAATACGATTAAATTTTTACATAAATGCGAAAAATATTTACAACTAATTGAAGAGTTAAGCTAATATTATAGAAAGCACATATCTTTCACATAGTAATAAAATTACTATGTGAAAGATATGATATTTTAATATTATATAGCAGCAGAATTGGTGCTAATGTATGATATTAAAGAACTCGTTGTGTATAACGAAATTACAGTTACTGTTTTTAATATAACGTAAATTATAACTCCGTTCCTTTTTTTTATTATCTATAACTGTAACTTAACTGTGATTGTAAATAAGTTAAGTAAATAAATCATACTTGTATTTTTTTTTAATATAGTTTACTTATCTTAGTTACATTTTTTTTAATTAACTAATTTAACAGTTATTTTTATAACAAACTTATTCGTCATTATACACAGATCAAAATAAGTATTCAGTGAATAAGCAATGATTATTTTTCTTAAGATTGAAGAATATTATTTTAATCTGATATATAATCACACTCTGTAAATATCTATATTAAAATATCTATATTAAGCTGGGATCCTTTTAGTATATAAAGATATCTTAATATTGATTTCACAATTTTGATTTCAAGTATATTAATATATTATAAATAATGTAGCATATAATCGAATGGATAGTAATTGGATTTTCACCTTTAAAGCTGATGGAGTTTTCTACTTCTATAAATTCAAAACGATCTGAGATTTAAACAATCTAAGTCATTAAATGTTGTAACAACTTCACAACTTTCCAATACTTGGACCAGGTCTCGTTCGTTGGCTTCGACAATGGAAAGGCATGCGCTCGTCACATCGCCGATAACGCGGTCGCGCAACAACAATACCAAGTTATAAATTATAATAATAGCCGAGGACATTGTAATCGGAACCGCAATTAGTCTCAGTCGGCACTGAGCGACCTGAGTGGGGAGTCGGTTTATTGTGTTCGACCGTTATCACAGTAATTTTTCATCGCGACTTCCGATAGAAATTCTCTTTTCTTGCTCGATCGCATGTCGTAAAGAGACATTCGCGTTTATCTGCGCGTAATTTAAGAAAAAAAGGACTTAACAGATTTCTTTAATCATTCGTTGACGATTACAGCTTGTAGGGCACCGAAAGTTGTTTTCTAGAAAGAATGATTATTTATGGCACGTCACTTCATCCTACTTAATATCAAGGAACTTTGCTCTAATTAGAGGAATTCGTCTTTAAATATTTAATTAATAGGTACATATTTATTTTCTATTAAGTATTTTCTTTTTACATAAGTATGTATGTCTACTGCCAAGTTATGCTCATGATACGCAAACTACGACGGCATACTTCGGACTCGATTACAAGGCTTGTACACGAGACGAATCGGTGGGCCACGTGTCGGTATCGAGTCTCAAATTTCAAAAGCTTCTTAAAATCGGGCCCGAGAAGTGAGACGTACCTGCTACGTGTCACGGTTCTATGGTTCGTCGAAGTCGCCCATTAAAAAAGAAACAAGACAGAGAAAAAAAAGAGAGAGACAGAGAGAGAGAGGGTTAAACTCCTCGGTACATAAACGTCGGTCAGAGTATTGTGACGTCTTTACTATCGAAGGCCAACAAAACGATGGCGGCAATACGTTGCAGATTATATATAATCGTTGATATCTTTATTCAATAATTTATTGAAGTAATCATTCGTTTGTCATTTATGTGTTTTTATCTCTTTCTATTTTCCCGTGGTTTATCTCGTCGAACTTTTTCGCGTTGTCATCGAGCACCGATCCCCCGGACTTGACTTCTTCGGCGAATCCTGTCGGAATGTTGAAAGGCCACGACGATAACGCGAATATTCATATAACGCGAGCCTCGCTAAGCCTCTAGTATTCACGGGTATGCCCGTACACATGGTGGCTCTAGTACCTTGATACTATAGTGGATACTCGCTCTTTGTCAGCCATACCAGTCGAGAGTCACTCACGAGGAGAGTGCTTGAGACAGTGCAGAAGGCCTCGGAATCTCCTCTTACTTCTTCCTCTTATCCACCTTAGGTGACGTTGCGGCGTTAATCGTTTTTCTGACCGTTGCAGTCTACAATTTTCGGATAAGGGTATCAATCATGTAATTTTTTCCGTGGAGCAGAAACGTGAAAAATGTAAAAATTTTATGTATGTACACATGTATGTATACATACATAAAAAATTTTTTACTTTTTATGTTCCGCTCTTTAGTGAAAAAATTACGTAATTGATTTCCAGAAGTGTAGAATTAACGAAATCCCTTCATCGGGAAGTTCGGCCTTTATAAAATAATTTTGCTAGATACAGATCTGAACTTTATTAAACTATCAAAATAATTATGTTGGAAAGTAAAAAATGATGAGAGAGCAATGCTGCAAAAAATTTTAATGTTTTAACAGCCAGTTTCTAACAAAATTATTTTCATGGATCAACAAAATTATTTTTTAAATCTGTATTCAGAAAAATTATTCTTTCAACAAATCATTCTTTTATCATATATAAATTAAAATATTTAATAATAATGTGGATGGACGCAGTTACAATGAACACTTAGTTATAATGAATTCAATAACAACGATGTAAGTTTTAAATTAAATCCCGGTAGGTTTCTACAATTATTATTGCGGCATGAGGCATAATTTTCGAAGCGAACTTGAATTTTTAGATTGAAAGAAGGGTGGGCTCTTGTCTTATCTCGCAAACGAGACGCAAACGCAATTACGTTAATGTATCATCGACGTCAGTAAGTGCCGTGGAGAAAACCGTCTGCGCAGAAAAAATGAAGGAAAAAGAAACAAAGTGAGAGAAGCCAAGGGGTAAGAAAGTTGGGGCCCCCCCCCCTGTCTTTCAGACGGTTTCTCCAGTCGTATCTGCCATCGATGTTGGGCGAAGAAGACGACGTGGCCGCGGGTCTCGGCGCAGAAGAGCCTGCGGTAAATCCAAGACCTATAAAACGTACAAAACAGACGTATTTCTTTCTGAGAAGAAGCTACCGCGCCGCCATGAGCGTATCGCGGATCACTCGCTGCCAAATGCCAATTATCTTTACTCGCCGCTGGCAATTAAGATGTGCCGCGCTTGGACGGGCGCCGAAGAAGAAGGGACGCGCGATATCGGCGGCTAAGGGACGAAGAAGCGTATTACAATTTCGTCGAAACGACCATGTGTCCCGAGACGATCATAATAAGATAAGACGTCAATCAGTAGAATATATTCGTTATACTTATTCGTAATGGATAATTAGTGCTAAGTAATATAAATATAATTTGTCGCGAAAAATATGTTGCGTCGCAAGTTCTCGCAAGATTTATTGAAATGCATTTTATGCACAGAACAGAAAGAACGATTTTGCTAAAGTATTAAAAAATTTAACATCTAAAATTTAAATCTAAAAGAAATAATTTGGTTGACCCATCAAAAGAATTATGCAAGAAAATTCAAGCGTGATAAGCAATGCTGTAAAAAAAAACATTTTTTAACATTTTCTAGCAATCAGTTTAAGTGTCTTATATCTGTTTTTACCAATGCAATTTAATTTTAATCTCAGCTCAATTAATTCTTAATCTTCCTTTAGTTTTAAAAATTAGAAAAAATGAAGAGTAAGTCGAACTAAGATTAAAGTTAATCAACTGATAGAAACAGGTATTACACAATCATTTTGATGGTCCAACGAAATTATTTTCAGATTTATCTAACTAGATTTTTAGATACTTTGATAAAACTCTTTCTGTATGTCCATTTTTTTACCGATATAATATAATTTTAATTTACTCTTTACCTTTTTCTGATTCTTAGAAAGAGATAAAAAGAAAATCAATGGAGATTAAAGTTAATCTACGTTAGTAGAAGTGGATATTAGAAAACAACTGCGCGTTGCGCGACGAAAGATTAAAATTCCTGGACGCGAACCCCTTTGGTCCTTACTGATAAGCATGTATCGGCGCCCTGCTATGTACCTAGGTGCATGATTTATCGGTATCTACTGCGTAATTACCATGGTAACGCCACGATAAATCGCTACTCGTATTTAACTTGCTATTGACCACGCATCATGGTAAACCAACCCTTCGTCTCTATGGGTATGCGGCCTCGTCTAGTTTCACACGTGGAGGCCTTAATGTATACTGAAAGGGCGATCGATTAGATTGCTGTATAATCGCGACTTCGCCCTCTCCGTATTTGTGGAAGAACAACGAAGAGCGAAGAGGTGTCATCTTTAACGACCGGAAAACGACTGCGTCGCGACCTCTCGGCCAATTTAATTGATAATTTCAGCGTAGATGTAAGTGGACGAAACTTATCTCCGTGGTTGTTATCAGAATTATTCTTAAAACGGCCTAATTGCCGCGCTAATTAGAGCTATCGTCATGTCAGCTGA
>NW_017259192.1:1098295-1100137 GCF_001594045.1 Atta colombica | reverse complement strand
ATATATATATATATATGTATGTGTGTACGTATAAAAAAAAATATATATATATATTGAATCACGAGACGCAAGTCTCATCACGTAAATCTTTCCTACAAGATACCTCAATCGAAGCTACGAGACATAGAATGACATTAATTCATTAAGTAATGCTCTGAAGTAATAAAGCTTCTTTGTATACACACGATTTTATTTACGTATGTTTTTTTACGTATAAATGATACTTTTTCTCTTAATCATAGATGATAATTCAATATATTTAAAAAATTCGGAATAAAATGATAATATCAATGATTTTTATGTTTCGTGTCTCACTTTGATTTAATTTTGTGATGAATTTTTCGCCAGAAATATCGACGGTGGGTTCCAAGACTCTCCTACAATCACAATAACACACGCGTGCCGTGAGGCGAGATTTCGATGAATGGATAGATAGAAGGAGGATATAAAACGTAGCTGATAAAACGTAGCACAATCTGGAACAGCTGTAGGGGTTTACAACTCTTTATTCTGCAAGACGCTGAATGCCCGAACTGTCGAAAATTTTATCGATATATTATCGTGCTCGCTCAAATATTTATTTATCGTACGAAATGTCATCGCACTCGATCGGTCCGAGTACGTACCCCCGCAGAAAGGAAATATCCTTTATTCGAGAGCGGAATACTTAGGATTGATGAAAAATATAAATCTAATCGATTAACACATTTTTATGCGAATTTTATAATAACAAGTTGAGGCAATGCGATAACAAAATATTTGATATATATTCAAGAAATTCATATCATATTTAGTATTAATTGTGATTTTTGTTTCTTGTTGTATGCCATTTTATCAAGTCTAAATGTTATTTCGGTCACCCAACATTTAATAATAATAATAATAATACATTTTAAGCATCTAACTCCAATTAACTTAATTGGTGATTAATTAGTCGAATAATACTTGTACCATTTTATCAATATAGATGGAACTCTTGAATCTTTTTTTTTTGTTATTTAAAGGAAAATCCAAATTAAAGATGATGAATTATTTGAAATTTTGCTTTAAAAACTTTGCTGTTAAATTAATCGATTATGTTAGTTATTAGGTAATCCGAGTTTGGTCAAAGCCATTCATAAAATAAAAATAGAATATATAACTTGTGAGTTTCATAAAATTAATTTAAATTCCTTATTAACAAATTTGTCATTAATACATTTTATACATCTTGTTGGCAACTTTATTAGTAATACCATTTTGAAACTCGTAAAAATACGGAAAGAGAGAGAAGGAGGAGGAAGAAAGAAGAGATAGACATGGATTCTACGAATTCCAGGAACTAACACCCGGAAGTCATTCGATGTTAAAGACCGACCATATTCCAGTAAATCGAATATACATACCATATATGCGCGACGAAATTAAAATAGATAAAGCGTATAAATGGCGGCTCTTTCCGACACCCAGCTGCCCGTATATTTCAATGGGCGGTACTGTCGCGTTTGCGTTATGATTGTTTCTTCCACTACATCGTTCTCGTCCTGTTCATGGAATTCTATCGTGCCAAAGGGTCAAGAAAGCGCCGTTTCCGTCGTTTGTTCCGTTTTGCCCGTTCTCGTCGATGCTTTATCGAAATCCTGATGTCTGACAACGACTACGAGCAAAAAAATTAGACGGTCATACGATGATATGGCGGGATGGAAGGACTGACTCTCGTCAAGCTCATCGGTCTCTTCTTTCGCCGAGAGATGACGAGGAGAAAAAAAGTCAAACGAGTTGATCTAACCCGACGAAACCCATCGTGGACGATCGTCGCGAGTTACTGACTTATTTTCATCATGGAATTGTCCGCTCTAAATT
>NW_017259192.1:1095778-1098195 GCF_001594045.1 Atta colombica | reverse complement strand
ATATATCCTAAGAAAAATGTAGAATTCGTATAATAGAATGTAAATTATATATAAGTAAGAAAAAACTCAACAATCTACCGAAAGATTAACGGTTTTGCACTAAAATATCTAAAAATTTAGTTTAATAATATATAAATGCAGATTTGAAAATAATTGTTTGAACTATTAAATAATTACGTAGGATGCTTGTTGCTAGAATAAAATTATTTGCAGCATTGTTCATAATATTTGAGATTTCTACGTTCTTATTTTGATGATCCAATAAAATTATTTTTAGATCGATGTATATCTATTTAATTTGAGCTACATTTTTAGATATTTCAGTAAAACCATTCATTCCATATAGTTTCTATCGAATAAATAATAATTATGACAATAAGCTTAGAAATAATATGTGCAAATTATTCGTAAATAAAGTATAATTTAATTCTTCGGAATTGATAACGGTAGATCTATTAGATCTAATTCATTCATATAAATGTTAAACAATTCAATTTTCTTTATGTTACATTTGCTAATTTTTATTCTTATTAAAGTATACTGTATTTATTCTTTTTTATGTTATTTTGCCTTCTTAAAATTAATTAATGTCGTTTAATTAATATAAATAATTAAATAAGTTATATACTCAGCATTAGAGTAACTGTATCATTTTTTTTGACGTCAGTCACTTTCGGAGGGTTAATTAACAGAAATATCAAGAATTTGGAAATCTGTGAAGATTTTCTCGTCTAAACCAAGTAATAATTTCCATTGAGTCGTACGCGTCAGACATATATACATGTGCACCTTCTCTATTTTTAATCTCTTAGACGCGGATAAGTGGCATAAAAAGTCGTGACATTCCCACGTTCTTCGTCGGTTAGATTTCGATAAGCCCCCTGTTTGCTCGACCGAAAGAATAGTCCGTTCGCGGTTTTCGGGCCATTAAAAGGGGAAAGTAAAGGGCTCAACAAATATTTGAGGTTCGTTGTTACTGCGTGTGACCTAGTCTGCGTATTATTTCATTTCGCTATGCATGTATCGTTGCAAATATTACTTGAAAAAGCGAGAAAGATAAGACTCCACATGTAGACCTCGGTCGCATGGTCCTGCAAATTTGGCTGGATTTACTAAGTACTTTTACTATAAAATTCTTATATCTTTAAAAATTTAATTTCCTTACAATTGAGAGATTATATCCTGATTATTAACCGAGAAAGTTGTGATTAAACAAATATCCTAAACAAGTTTGTAAATTGAAATGATTCATCATTAAGCAGAATACGTTATAAATTAAAATGAAATATGTTATGAAGTGAGATAGCAATATTTTTTACGTAATAATATATTTAAGATAAATATATTTAACATAAAATATTTAAATAATATATCTAAATAAAATGATGAAATAATATATCTAAATAAAATGATATATTTCAGGCCAAAAATAATACAAAAAATTCATATAAACGTTTCTCTGAAATCTTGTTTCCAAATCACAAATGTCTTCATATTTTACTAAATTTAATTACACACTGAGCCTAACTAATTCTATCCAGATATACTGTAACAATAGATTTATTGTAACAATTTATAATATAACTTTAAAAATATATAAAAAATATCGGCACAATTTTCGGGAAGTTAGGAGCGAAAGGGGAATTAAATACGACAGATTTTAATCTCTCTTGTTGCTTTATTTCTACAAATTAGCGTACATCGCACTTATAAGTTATGGTTTAGTGCTCGCCCTTCAATGTGCACAGCTACGCCGAGACATTAATCTACGCTTTCTATCAATCCTCGTAAAAATGCGGTGAATAAATATCTAAGTACAAAAGCACTGTCAGGCTGTGTCAGCGTAGAAACTAATAAGTGTTAATAATGTATATAATCTATGTCATCTACGTGTTTTAATATGGAGCTGTAAGTTCATTTACAATAGCTGCACGCTCAATATCAGGCCAGTTGTCGATCCTCGATATATCCGGTCTAATTTATATCCGCCGATCGATTCGAGCTAAAATCGGAAATATCACTTACAATTAGATCTCATTGAAAGCGAAGGATAAATTCACGACTGAATCACTAAAAAAACCATCGAAAATTTCAATTCATAAAAATGCACGATTAAAATTTAGCTTTTCACCGATGCAAATTAACTTATTAATCTTCGTCCAACTTATTCTTCTTTTTTTTTTTCTAATTCTTAGAACTAGAAAACTTTAAAGAGTTAACATCGTCGATCGCGAAAATCTTTTACAGCCGCGACAGTCGAGACGATCGTCGCCATGTCTCGACCGCGTAAATTCCAGAAATACTCGGTCTGTTAAACGGAAAGCGCAACATTTGTTGCTACCCTCGATCGTATTTCAGCCGTTTATTTGAATGGGACGTGCGCGAGCGAGTCGATCGTCGGTTTATAGCGTCGGCGC
>NW_017259192.1:1067765-1095678 GCF_001594045.1 Atta colombica | reverse complement strand
TATATATATATATATATATTATACGTACATACTATATTATTACATTTGGAACGCTCGCGCCGCCGGATACCGTGTATATCGAGCGGCCGCTTGTTTGTTTGGCCTGAAATTCTGCGCTTTGGAATGGCCGGCTGTCATGGAATGATGTCATGGTGAGTATCGTGGCCGCGCCTCGTCCACGTAGTAAAGACTCTCAAGCCGGAGAATGGCTAATCCGCCATTTTCATACGTCGAGCAGGATCCGTTTCTCGGATTGCAAAGCAACTATGCCGTTAATAATTTCTTGTTAATAACAATTATCAACAAATCATATAAAGAATATCGACAATCTTATTCATCAATTAATCTTGATTCATCATATAAATCGATTTTAATTTGGAAATTTTCTCTGAGGATATCAATATTTAATTTAGCAAAAGTGCAGCATGCATTAAATATAGCGGTTCAATAAGTTGTCAGGTTTACAAGAATGCAGTGGACTCTTGATGGATTTTGATCTCCTTCAATATGATGAAAACTAACTCATCGGCAATTTTCCATATCCTGATGAAAATAGAAATCGAAGTGTAAGTCGAATATAATAGAAATGTAAACGTTGACGTCCCATTACATTCGACTTACGCTTTGATTCTTATGGGTACGGGGGTCTTTCATACATTAAAAAATACTATTTGCAAGATCCATTTAACAAAACGCTCGAATGGCATAATTGATTTTCAATATAGATTCATCATGTTGAAGGAGACCAAAATCCATAAAAAGCCACCTCTTCTTGTTAAATAAACGTTGCAGTGAAAGAAAATTGTATATAAAAATGAAAAATTTACATTTAATTAAATTAAATATTATATACTGAATCAAATTAATATCAAAATTAAATATTTAAAGAAAAATAAATGGCAAAATCGTTGTATACTAAAAAGAATTGAAATTCAAGAAACAATTTCTGTTAAACTCTGGCTTGAGTATCTTTAATAGATATGTACGTCTACAGTGAATTTTAGTGCAATTAATTTTGCACTTTATATATATCTTCTCTCCATGTTTTTTCCATTGAAATTAAGGAGATAAAGGCATATTCGTATTAAATTCCGCAAAAAAAACCTATGCAATGCTTGTTTTCAAGATATTCACGATATTAATAAATTTATATAAAAGTTATATCATATTCTTTTCAATTCGAAACGTGCTATCTGATGCAACGAGCTATTTTAACTCGTTCCAATTTATTTAAAGCATATTATTATATTTACAGGATATTACGCAAGCGTTTTGCACGATAATTGTCGCGATATCGAAATCGCGATAGAAGAACGATAGAATCTAATTTGTGCGAAAATTCTTTCGAGAAGAACACTTGAAAGGTTCGAAATCATATAATATATATGTAGCATTTTTTTTCTTCCCTTTCTTCTCGACTATCTCTCTTCACAAATTCGCAGTGTCGTCATACGTCAGAGATGACGGCGGCAGTTCCTTCTGAAGACAGGAATGCCGATCGATATAAGATCGATATAAATGGAATATCCGAAATATCTGTGTTATACTAATAACAGATTTTATCACTCGAAGCTCGCATTTAGTCGCGCATCCCTCGTACAATCAGACTCGCGCATGACTACTATTAATGAATCTCCGTAATTAATCGTTAATTACGTTGTATTTGGCTATTCTTATTATTTGGCTCTGTGTGGCCCGGAAATATCGCAGGGATTTAACACCGTGAGGATTTAATACCGCGGCGATTGATCCAATCACAATTTACTTATGTATTATAATCATTTGCTTATATAATTATTTTCTACAATCATTTTCATTTATACAAGTAACTAGGTCAATGTAACAAAATAATCGACATAATAAAATAGTCTTTATTTTACTTTCTTTATTTCACGCGACGCATTTCGTATATAATTTTTCAGCGCCGTTATCTACAGAATGTTCCAGATCTGTCAAAAAATATTTCGTAGACAAATTCTTCGGCGGCGATTTTTCCTTAATAAGAAATATGATATATATATAGTTAAAAATAAGATCATTTATGCGAATAAATTGCAGAAATTACAGAGAATAAGTCTCTTTGATTCTCAGATAATTTCAGGATAATTTTGGTAATTGTACAACTTTAATCTTCGATATGCATTTAATCTTCCGTCTAAGCTGTTTTTTTATTGTTCTAGGCTTTCAAAAAATGTGGAAAAATTCAAAATTACTTTTCAACATCTCTACATTATCAAATATTTTGTTAACGACACAGAAAATATTTTTGCTGAAATATCTAAAAATTTAATTAAATACAGATCTGAAAATTTTTTGTTGCATCTCCAAAATAATTATACATATAGGACACTCAACCTGCTAGAATACATCAAATACGATAAAGAACGTCATTAACAGTTAAAGTTAAATGTTTAATAATACAATAATATATATTCTTTATTAAATCAATTTATTTCAGCTATGATCGCCGATAATTTTCAGATTAATAATCAGTCTGAAAGCTAATAATCCCCCCTAAATTAAATTAGAAAAACTGTAAAGAATTTATTGCGAAAAATATTACCTCCTCAGGATTGCATCAGGATTCTAGCCTGATTGCTAGAATATTAAAATTTTTTGTGCATTGTTCATATTTGAGATTTCTTCGTAATTATTTTGATGATCCAAATTATTTTTATATCTGTAGCTAGCTAAATTTTTAAATATTTCAACAAAATCGTTCTTTCCATAAAGTTATTTAAAAGAAGGACTCAGACTCCATCCTCCTTTATTAACATTATTTCTCAAAGAAATTTTAAAATTTTGCTTATGCCAAAAAAGATCCAGCTTGTAGACGGAAGATTAAACGAAAATTTAGAACAATATCGACGTTGACCAAAAACGAATCACGTGGAATTTCATAAATTTGTCCATCGAATATTTCGCGGCTGATCCGGGATGGTCTACGCGAATTCTTTCTCCGATCACTTGTATCTAGATACGTAAAAATCGGACGATTCTACGATATTGCGGCGCGCAATACTCTCGGCACCGCAAAACGAAAAATAAATCGGGCATGTTTACCTCGTTTTGGTCTACATATAATTCGGCCACGTCTCAATACCAGACACGTAGCGATGTGCGTATTGCGCATAGGGCGTGGACACGTGCGGATGGCCCATCTGCGTACTCGCGTGCGAATGGTGCGCGTTATGGGCGGATATGTACTGGACTGGCGGAAGGGGAGGCTGCAACTCGTGGTACCTGACCATCTCCTGAGTCCTGTCCTCCCATGACGATACCTCCGCGATCGCCTGCTCTGAACAGTGACGCTTGATCGGTCTCTCGATCTCCTCCTCGTATCTGGAAGCGAAGCAAAACATCCCGACGTCTCATACAGAAATATTATAGAAATGTGATAAAAAAAAAATCGACAAGGTAAATTTCGAGAAATCTACCGGTTCATTTTATAATTATATACTTTTGTTAATAACCGATGTTTGCATCGAATAGTGAAGAGAAAATATGCAAAATTAAAAAGAAAAATATAATAATTATGTAGCGATAAAAGTTAAGGTACGTCTCTCGACATTATATCTTGGCATGATCTTCTTTAGAGAATCTCAAGTAAAAGTCTGTATGGACACTTAATAGTCTGTTCACGAGACAAATACAGTGATATTGCATATAAAGATATAACATGGATTACGTAAAATTGACAAAAGCTTGTATTAGATATTCGAATAGTGTTAGTTTAGCTTATTTTTTTTTTTCTATATATTGGCACCCACTTAAGTAAATCGAAAAAGTGTTCTGAACCCATTATAACCTGCAAATAACTTAGCCATTGTAATATCCCACAGAAAAATGTCCAAATTATATCACAGGGATAGTAAAAAAAAAACATTTATAGGACATCCGTATTATATGTATATATTCGGGATATTTCTGCTGTATAGGATACATGTATTAGAGCATTTTGTTTCACACATGATGTGCATTTATCCTTGTTATTCACCGAATGTTAAACAAGGATAAATGCATCATGCGTGAAACGGAATACACCTTAGTAAAATTTAAAAAAAGTTGAAAATGTTTAATTTAAAAACCCAAGATAATGTTTAATTTGAAAATCCAAAATTTATTAAAATGCTCATATTAAAGTCTTCGAAGATTTTCAGCAAATTTTCATATAAATAATGCATGACCACGCATTGATCAGCGAGCGTTTAACCTTTCGTCATATAAGATAATTTTTATAATTCAATTGTTTTTCCTATCAAAATCTAAGGAGGGAGAAGCGCCTTCTTTTCCTTAAAGTCACGCCGTCTATTTGTCTCGAATTTAGATTTTTACTTGATGGTTTCTATTTTAAGTACAATTCTTTTTAAGTCAAAACTTTCGAAGTAAGTTAATTCATTCTTTTTAGGAAGCATCCTTCCTTTGATTTGAAGTCATTGCGAAAAAGCGTAATTATGACGACCTCTTTACCTGTTGAGTAACCATTGCGAGGCGGTGGTGACTTGCACGGGCGGGTACTGATGTATTGGTGCAGTCTGGGGTGGTAAGTATAGATCGAGCTCATTGCTCTCACACTCCTGGAAGTTCACCGGAAGATTCAGATCGAGTCCGTCCAAAGTTCCGAGGCCATTTAACTGGTTCTCTTCGCCGGAGAGGCCATCTCCGACCTCGATATATCGAAGATCAACCGCTGGTTGTTGATGTGGGGATTCACTCGATGGTGTGCCGTTGACCAAATCCTGGTAATACACCGTGTTGTTCTGTGGAAGCTGATTACTCTGCGAATTAAGCGTTTTTATTTCGCAAAACGTCAAACGATTAAAATGATTAGCTTGGGGATGCAAATGGCTCGCTCGCGTGCAAAAGCTTTGAATAATTATATTTACGAGAAGCGTAAGCTTTTTGCAATTCTAAACTCGATATAATACATTGTAGTAACCTATCGCGTAATTATTAAAACGTTTAAGTCGCAATTTAATCAGCAATTATATATAATTTTTTTATATTAAGTGAAAATCGAATCTGAAATATTCAACGCAAATGAAATGCCCTGCAAAGCAGATTTTAGTGCTTAATAAAGTGCTTAATAATAGTGCTTTTTTGTGTAAATTTTATAATCTTCAAGCAAACTGCTGATCATTTGTCAATTCTGAAATACAATCCTAAACTAAAGCTGGAATATATACTCCAACTATTACATATGTAATATCACAGATTAAATTGCATCTTTGTAATTCTTATAATTTTATAATTTACAATGTTATAAAACTTAATGATTTTATTAACTTTTATAATTTTTTAATAGTTCTATAAATTTTTCAATAAAAATTCTTTGATTTATATTGTATTAGATCGATCTAAGCTGATTAGCCAATTAAATGAAATTTAAGATGAAATATTTGATATTTGCTGTAATGTGCGAGAAATAATTTTGGATCGTAATTTGTTGGATCGTTATTTCTTTCTCCATTAAATATATAATAACTAAATGATAATAAAAAATGAAAATTAAATAGCAGACAACTTACTGCTTATTAATTTTAAATTACTATTATCATTAATGTTTATTGTTAGTTTTCCAATAATCTTATTAACATTAATAATCTTGAAATAGCAGAAACATGCAAGTATCATTAATTATCTAAATCTTCTCATCAAATTGGAAATTCTCGTCGCAAGAAAGAAAACGATCGCAAAGGACGTGTTGGATACCTGATTGATATAGTGTTGTCCCCTGGGCGTTGTAGGAGGTGTCGGCGGTGAAAGACCCTGACTGGGTGTCGTGGGTGGCGAAGAGCTTACGCCACTTTGCGGTGAATTGGGTCCTTGAACACCTCTAGGACTCATGTCCTCCTGCTTCAACGACCTGGTAACACTGAACGTTACGTTGCTCTGACTCCTTGTGGGCGAACTTTCTCGGCCGGATGTCGGCCCGTTCTGCTTCCGACGTCGTGGTTGATACTTGTAATCGGGGTGCTCGCGTTTGTGAATAACGCGCAAGCGGTCAGCCTCCTCGATGAAGGGTTTCTTGTCATTGTCGGACAGGAGCCTGTACACAATCAATCGTAAAAAAAATTTAAATTAAAAATGCTAGACAAACATAATTTTCATACGTAATACACGTATTACGAGTTTTGCAGTATATTGTTCTAATATTTGTGATATTTTTTAATTAATACATTAATACTTTTTTCACATCTCTGCATGACTCTTATTTGTAATTGTTCTCTCTTTTGAGATATTTTGAATTGAATATTAATGGATTTTGGAAACTATGAAATTTTTCTTAAAAAGGTCTCGCACTAATTATATAGAAAATTAAGTTAAAAATATTATCCATTATTGAAATTTGAAAAAAGAACAAAGGCAAAGAGTCATGCGCAGATGTCATGCGTCACAAACAATATATTAATATATTAATGTATTAATTAAATAATATTAATTAAATAAAAATATCACAAAATGATATATTAAAAAACATTTAAAGCAATAAAAAAACTTAAGGCATACGTTTCAGTTAACTTTTAAGTGCACTTCAGAATTAGTCATATATGTCGATAAATAAGTAATAATGAATGAGTAATCATAAGCTGTGTTCAACAATAATAATTGAAGGAGCCTCAACCAAATAAAATTTTTCCAAAAATGTCACCTATTAGCAGTTACATGACTGGATAGAGAATCTAATGTATTATTGAATCTTGTTTGTATAATTTTTATTTACTACATTATAAGTTACATAATATATAAGAATTAACTCATTTCATTACACGAAAAGTACAGTTTTGTTGAAGTATCTAAACATATAGATAGATACAGAACTGAAAAATTTTATTTCAGTTATCAAAGTATTTATGTAGAACGCTCAGGCCCAATTTTTCTGATTAATTTGTATTTAAGTTTAACCTGATGTTTCATCCAATGGGCTTCATCATAAGATAAAACCACCAGATCTGGATAAAACATCAGATAAAGTTAACTAAAAAATGAAAAATCGAACTGGTTACTAGAATGTTGCTAGAATGTAAAACTTTTTGCAGCATCCTCATCAGACTTGAGTGTCTTACATAATTATTTTGACAATCCAACAAAATTATTTTAAGATTTGTATCTACTTAAATTTTTAGATACTTTAGTAAAATCGTTCTTTTTATGCAGGACCCAATTTTCCATATATTATAATTAGTGCGGGACCTTTCCAAATAATGTTGTAATTTTGAGATTTACGTAGCAATTCTCGGGCTTAGCCATGAAATCTGTCGTCGGTTGGACGTGATTCACGTCTCTCGCGTCGCGTGTATTATACACAAGCGAGAGCGACCGTCTCTCCTCGCGCCGTTCGTGGCCGAGCGTTTCTCGCTACCCGACATCAGAAGAGGCTTGGAACGAGAGCATTTCCATCGTCTGATATATGCTCTCGAAGAGTCGAAATGGGGAGTCTGGTTAGTGTTTCTGGACGCGTTAAAGCGCTCGAAGGCGCGCACAACTTAGTCCGCCTCGCAGAGCGGTTCGATAGGCGCGGGGGTCGGTGCATAGTTACGGTCCTTAAATGCTCTTTGTGTTTATATTCCCACTAAGCTCGTAAAGCCCGTGACCGATAAGGTTTTCCGGTGTAATAGAGAACGTCCGAGAGATTCCGGGATTTCCGTCGTGGTACACCACCCGATGACTTGTGCCACCTTATGCTTTTGTATCAGACTAGAGATTAAGATTGCGATTGAATTTAATCAAAGAAGAAAGAAAACCGATATAAGTTTAGTAAACTTTGCTTTGATTGATCAAATTCAATCCCAATTCCTAATCCGATACAGATATTAAGCGATTCACATTTTTTACCCTTTAAATATTCCATATAGCATGGATTTTCAAATAGCAATTCTCTTAAAAACATCCAGAAGACGTCTCTACCCTCTGGTTTTCTGGTTTGGAGGACATTCTCAGAACACTCTCAGATAAAGTGTACTAATGTGAGGTCCTGTCATTGCATTAATAATAAACTCATCCCGCAACATGCAGAATGATCTCAGATTCGTCGCGCTTTCTCTCAAGATATCTCCGATTCAGGTCGTCAGCGTCCGCTTCTTCTGAGTTTGATATCTCTTTCACACATTAGAATTGCTAATATGTTTCTTTAACTGCATCGTAAATAATATGCGTCGTTCGAAGTGCAAAATAAAGTGGAAGAGAACGTCATGAGAACCGTTCGAGGAAGCTGGTAATACATTATCTGGAGTATTCGCAAGCTCGGGATTTAAATCCCACGACGGGAACTGAACTCTCGAGCGGGTTGACACACGTTGAAGGCACGTATCTCAAGCTTAACCGGCGGTGTTTTGTCACCGACAAGAAAAGAGGAAGAAAGAAGAGCGGTAGACTCAAGAGAGATGGAGAGAGAAAATCCATCTGGTCAATGGACTTGCCACGAGCTTTTTTTTGGCCAATGAGTGCCGACGATAGCGAGCGATGTCGCAGCCTCTCTTTTTCTTCGCCAGATGCAACGCAGGATCAGCCAATTTAGATCTGCCAGTATCTCTACGAGGTTATTTGTACATACGTATCAAATGTTATAAAGGAGAGAGAAGAAGAGAGAAAATTCACACGGCCGAAGGTCGCATTGATATTCAATCTCGATGAATTCTCTCATCGTGGGATTCTAATTGAATTATCACGCTTGTCATCCCGAGTAACCGTCGACAAATCGCAAATTATCCGACTTTCTCGAAGCGTTCCTTGAAACACTCTTCTAAAGCGACGATAATCGCTTGATGGGATGCATAATGTAATTCTAGACGTCCTGATTTCGGCGGAACAGTCCTGCTTTCGAAGTGCTTGTCCCACCGTCCTGCCAAACATGTCAAATGTCCTTATTTTAACAAACCGCGCGCACTAAAAAATATTTTATAAATTTAAAAATCATAGAATATGTATTATTGCTTTCAAAAAAAATGCAGTAATCGAATTAATTTTTTTCGCAATGAACAAAGTGTGGATAGCAGAAAAAAAATTCAACTTTGAATTTATATTTCGAAAGCAATATTAATGAGAAAAATTAATTTTGATTTCCGTCGCTAAGAATTCCTTTTTATTTCGAATTCATCTCCTTATTACACAGATAATTTAAAATGATAAAAGAAATAATTGTACTATTTCTTTTTAATAAATCGCTATTATTGTATTTATCTTTATATCTATACATCTTCCTGAAAAATCTGATCATATTAAGAATGCAAAGGTTCAACTAATAATAGTTTCACGAAAAGCGGAGTTTCATAAAAAGCAACATGACTTTCGCAAACGTGGAACCTACTTTAAACGGCGACACAATTCTAAACTCTCAGTCATGATCACAATGGCAATTTGCGCTTTTACTTAGAACCGAGCGGCTACTGCGAGAAAATAA
Organism: Atta colombica; assembly: GCF_001594045.1. Taxonomy (NCBI): domain Eukaryota; kingdom Metazoa; phylum Arthropoda; class Insecta; order Hymenoptera; family Formicidae; genus Atta; species Atta colombica. The sequence goes on along the minus strand of NW_017259192.1, from coordinate 1,086,278 downwards.
TAGCTATCGCATTCAAAGGAAGTCCGATGTGTGGAGGAATCGTTCCTTCCGGGAGATAAGACGGATTTACCTGTTCACGCGCTATTTGCTGGCGGACCCGGAGATGCGAAGGGGCAGGTTCGGAAAAATTCACCTGACGGACACAAGGCACCTATTGTGATCCCCGGGGGCCTCTTTATCTCCGACAGGAACCGGCCGGCAGCTGCGAGCACGCGCCAAGGATGAACCGGGGATATCTGTTTTCCTTTTGTCGACAAACACATCGCGTTTGGAGTATCCGAATGGCGATACGTTTCGAGACAACGAGAGAGAGAAAGAGAGAGAGAGAGAGAGAGAGAGAGAGAGAGAGAGAAAGAGAGAGAGGGAGGGAGGGAGGGAGGAAGAGAGAGAAAAGGGCAGAATGAGAAAAAGATTTATTTTCAGACACTGGCACCTGGCTCTCTTATCAGGATTGACGTGAGACAAGTCGGCGTCGAAGTCCAACAGGATTCGACATGTCGATTGACGTAGATTAAAATGTTTGTGCTAAAGGGGACTTGTCATTTTATATTGCAGCTTTATATTTTCGTTGTGTAAATTGTAAAATTTTGCGAAAAGAAAGAAGGATAGTTACAAAGATTAACATTAGAAATATCGAGCGATTATTCTCAATTTTCTATTGTTTGTATTAATATTATTTGTGTAAAAAATAGGATTCTGAAATTTTTCGAATTTATTAAGCGAATAAATTACTATGAAAGTAAAGAAAGTGATAAAAAACTAAATATTTCATATTAGTGTAATGGATATAATTACTAAAAAAAATCAAAAAACTTCAGTATCCTCTTTTTTATACAAGAAATAAGATTGATATAAAAAAAATATACTTTTAACGTTAATCTTTATTTATCCCTATCTTTATTTCTCTTCGCAAAATTTCAATGAGTAAAAAATATTGATATTTTTCTAATGCTAAGGCATAAGATAAGTATAGAAAATTAGTTAATAGGAGAAGAACATGAAGATAAAAATCCAGGCTAAAGTTTACATGAAAATTACGCAATAATTGGGTACTTGTAATATTAATGTAAAATGTAAATTAATGTAAAATGTAAAAAAAAAAGAAAAACTATAGTATTTAAAATATTAAGATAAGAAAAATAAGAAATAAGAAAATAAGAAATAATAGATTTAAGTAAGATTTTAGTTAGCTATTAATCATAAGATGGATGTGTGAAGTTAAAAGTAATTATAATTGTAAATCCTTTCTTGGCAATTAAGCTGAAGAAATAAATTTCTATTCTATATAGCATTTTACAATTTATCATTGTCGTAATCTCATTTCAATTTCTGTTTACAGAGAAATACTGTTTTTTCATTATATATTTTTCCATATTTGATATCTTTATTATCTGCATATATTTTTTTTTACTTTTTGCAAGTATAAGGTCGCAAACATCATTATAATTCAAATGAAACGATATCTCCTTTATCCACTTGTCATTTCGTGAACCACCGCGCCCCATCGACATTACAATCTGCACATATACCGATCTTTGTAAGCATGATCGTCGTTGAACTTCGTCGTTTTATCAGTCCCATCAGTTGGCAAGCAACTCCGACCGCGTAGCGCAATCGCTCTAGCACTGTGTTCATTACCGAAGATGACTGTATCATTTGTTTCTGCGCGTGGAATCAAAACGTCTCACAATCAGAGTGACGCGCGGCGACGTCTCTCAATCGACGATCGATCGGGCAAATTCGATTCTTTGCATGCGACGCTCAAAGTGCTCAAAGATTTGTCTAGTTTATTCGCGCGTATTACGAGGCCTTGGCACAGTCAAATATCTCTCGCGTATTTGGACGAGAATGTGTTAATTACCACTAGGTCCATACCGGAAAGGTGCTAAATAATGACTTTTTAAGAGCCGAAAAAACCGTAGGTCAATGTAACATTCCAAGGACGGTTTTTATTTCTTCCGAATTGTACAAGAGACCGGAGTCATATCGATTTTGATATCTGAATTTTCAATTTCGTCTCCGATATATGTTCTTTCTCCTTCCCATATAAAGTTTAATCATGCACGAAAGTAGATAATAGTGAATAGCGAATGTCATTTGATTCCATCGATGCGTGTTTATAGACCAATATGTCGCTAATGAGCCCCAATATGGCGTTAGAAAAAAAAAATTGATTGATCTTTAATGCCGCGCGGCGTCTTATCTTTCGGCGAAAGCTCCGCCGTGACAATCGTCGGGGATATCGATCGTCGATCTTTGGCGAGCGATCGCGATCATGGCCGGTGTTATTAAATGATTCGCGACGGGGGTTCTTGTCGGCGCGTCCTCTGATGATCATTTATATGGCCCACTGGGGCACCTCGTTAGTCCCAACCAGGAAACAGAATCGTCCACGAGTCATCGCGGAGCCCGCGTATACAAGGTGTATCAAAAATTGCGTACGTATGCATACGTTGCGCATATGTTTTGTTTTATTTATATTTGAAGTTTAAAGACTCCCCCCAAAGACTTCCAAGTGAAGCCGATCAAGTCGATCGACTTCAACGGAAACAAACTTAAACGTCTTATCTCTTCGATTTCTATCTTTTCACTTACAATAGAAAAAAACATTTAACTTGCAATTATTAATATCAAAAAAACACTGTTAAATCACTGTTTTAAAATAATTTTATTATTTTCAATCTTTTTATTTTTGACAAAAAATTATCATTAAGTCATTTTCTATTATTATATAATAAAAAAAAAAACAAATTATTTTTAATTTTTGAAACACATAGTTTCCAAAAAAAAAACATCCACGTATTATTTAGTAAATAATAAATAAATGTGAGTCTTAAATGTAAACACATTTTCTTAAGTTAAATTCCTTGTTTATCTCTAGTGTTTTAATTAAATTAACAATTTGATCAGGAACAGGGGCGATCTAGAGAAATGATTAAAAATAACTCAAAATAGATATCATTTAACAGTACACAGCTATGAAAATTATACCAAGTGTTCTATTCAAGGTTTACAGAAGCAAGTGAGTCTTCTCGCCTTACGATGATTGATAAAGGAAAAATCGAAGTTATTTATATCTACAATTTAAAAACCTCACAATACATATAAATTGTATATATAATTATTCAAAAATATTCGCTACGGATTTAAATAAATAGACGTTCCTGCACTGAGAAAAATGTCTGGTTGGATTAATTGAAATTCTAACTAAAAATAGAATTTTCTAATTAAATCTACTAGAATTCTAGTTGACTGGAATTTTGATTAATAATATAATTATAGTCTTCTAGTTCGTCGTCCATTTTCAATCACTTTTTTTAGAATGTAGAGGATGTTTTGGAAAGAAAGAAAGACTTTCTAACAATGAAATCGTCATGACGAAGAAACGAGTATTAAAGAAATTCGTCTGTTATAAAGACAGGGCCGCCGACGTCACACAAAGTGTGTTCTCTGCTTACATATGCGATTCGAATTGACGAGTCTCAAGAAGCAGGAATACTTGCTACCACGTGCAGCCTAAGTGCCACGTGGTACGAGTGTTTCATACGTATATACATATGTATATGTATAGCTGACTCAAAAAAAAGGAGCATTCGCGAATTCGCTGGTAAAAATAGAACTGGTTACGTACAAACAAGTGGTCGCAAGAATTGGAACAACGCACAACGCAGTGACTCTACAAAAAACTTTTGTGTTTATCGCGCGATCTTCGCGTTGGACGATATTATAACTCTTTCTAACGATTTTAATAGAAATCATACATGCTGTGTCTTATGGAAGTGACATCAAACACGATTCCAAAACGGTGAAAGCATTATCTTTCGATATATTTATCTTTCGATGGCTTATTTTTTCTACTTCAATCACGTGAAAGGAAGTTTAACAATTAAGTTTTACAATTCTGTGAATTTTTATAAAGCTGTTGCAATAAGAAGAGTTAAACTCGTACACAGTAAAAAACTTTGTTTTAAGACATTTCACATGTCCCAAATGGGCCACCCAAATTTTTGTGTTAATTTAACATAATGCATATGTTAGAAAGTAACACAAATATTATGTAAAAAATTAACAAGAAACGTAATACTTTGACACAATTTAAAAACAAATTTTATGTTAAATTGACATTTATAATATTAAATTTGACTAAAATTAAATGTTATTTTCACATTTTTAGTTTAGGCGATGCCTCTGTGATATTTAACATATATATGCAATATATAGATTTAACAGATATTTACTGTTACAAAGAGAAAATAACACAAAATATCTTTTTACATATAAAATATATAACTAGTTGCAGAGAACATATTTCTTTAGTAAAATTGACATTTATAATATTATATATTAAATCAAAACACACATTTATTCATTTATTCATTTATTCTTAATTTATGTAATTTAAAATTACATTATTTTTATGTTATTTGCTTACTTATTTATAAATTGTTATTTTAACACTGAGAAATGTTAAATGTTAATTTAACATAAAATATTCAAATAACATAATCATATTATGTTAAATTAAAACTCAGATATGTTAAAAATTCAACAAAAAAATTTTAACAAGGCGTTTTAACATAAATACAAAATATTTTTCACTGTGTAGTGTCAAATATTTACCAGAAATATGTAAAAATGTAGAGAATACTTTCAAGTTTCAATAGTAAATTAGCAATTAAATTTTTGGAGTTATATATTATAAATTAATAAATAAATTAATAAATAACAATTAATATTGATATAATTAATTCTCCATTTGCAATTTTAGCTTTTTTGACACAAGCAAAATTTCATTATCAAATTTCTCCATAATAAAGAATGGCATAATTTCCCCTCCTAAAATATCGTATTAAAAAACTATTTATTAATGGATTAGACATTATTACGAATAACCACATTTTTTGAAAATCTAAAATAGTAAAAAAAATCTTGGGCTGGACAGAAGAAATAAAAATACGATTGCAGGTAAAGGATTAAATTATAATCGCCAGTCTCTCTTTTATCAGCATAATTTTATCTTGTTCCTTCGCACGAATTCAATGCACGAGAAAATCATTAAATTGGGAGTAAAAACACAGGTGGCATCGAATTGACGACAGCTGAAATGATCAGCAGCACATTTCCATGCTTTCGGTTCACGATCCGATTTTCTACGAACAAGACGAACGCAAACGAAGATCAGCAAGCGCGATTCCCTCGCATGACTGATCGCCGCCTGGCGAGCTCGCATCTGTGAGAGAATCGAGCTTATCAGATCAAGAGAACGGAGAGGCATCCGATTGAAGACACGTGGTGCCGATTAATTTTATCGAAACAGTGTCTTTCCGCCAGGCAAGGAGACCGCTGAAAGTTTATTCGTCGGCTGCAGAACACTTGAGTGCGCACTTAGGTTTAATCGTCTTCAACTGCGGGACTTTTATACGATTAAAATAAAATTGAATCGAGAAGAAAAATTAAAGCAAAAGTTTATATTAAATTGAAGCAAAGATTTAATTAAATCTTATCGGATTTGGAGCTAAATAATTTTACAAAGACAAGAGAAGAGAAAGAGGAGTATAAAGTATAAAAAAATTATCTATAATAAATACTCCATCGGCAATGAGTTAGTTTAAGAGAACAGTTTTTTAACTATAAATTTTTTAATTATAAAAAAATTCTGTCAAATTTAAATTTATAAATAATAAATAAAATACAATCCGATTTCTATTATAATAGAAATATTAAAGCTTTCACAAATATAAGAATTTTTTTCAAATTTTTATACAGTCTGAAGCAACGTATAAAAATCTGTAATAAAATTTGAAAATACAGGTAGAAAAATAATTTTGCTAAAGCATCTAAATAAGCTAGATACCGATTTGAAAATAATTTTGTTGGACCATTAAAATAATTATGTAGGATTTTCAAATATGATGAGTAATGTTGTAAAAAATGTTGACATTTTAGCAGTTAATTTGAGTGTCCTTTCTAAAAATTTTTGTAGTCTAACAAAATTATTTTCAGATCTAAACTAAATTTTTAGATTTTTCAGCAAAATCATTCTCTCCGTGTAATCGACAACAATTTAAAAATATATATATATATATAAAACAGATTTTAAATAATTGTTAAATATATAGATTGTAACGCAGATTGTAAAGTATCTAAGATTTTACGCTAATCTAAAATAATTATAAATGCCGTGCCTCTTCTAGGATTTGTCACGTTATACTGATTTACGCTACCGTTTCGCCTGACAGTTCAAAATATTGACGCGAGCACAAAGAAAGTGCCACACTCACCGCCATAATTTTCCCAGTGTTTTCGACAGCTCGGCGTTGTGAAGCTGGGGATACTGATCAGCCAGTTTTCGCCTCGCAGCTTGGGCCCATACCATAAACGCATTCATGGGCCTCTTGACGTGGGCCGCCCTTTTGTCGCCGGAGCCCCTGCAATTCGAAGACATTATCTTCATTGGAAACGATACACCTCTACAAATTTACGTGAACGTTCATAAAATTCTAAATATATTATGGAGATTTTTCTTTAATAATTGTACTTGCAAGAAACATTTCTTATATATAGTGAATTTGATTGGATGTATTTATATATAAATGTTGTATGTGTATAAATAAAGGTGTAAAAATATATATTTAACATAAGTATAAAAATAAATTTTAAAAAAGACACGAAATCCTCAATACATTTTATTATACTGTTAAGTAAAATCTGTATTTTATAATTTGAATTATTTGTACTTTACTTTTATGCAAATTAAATTAGTGTACAATTTAATATGCGGTTTTAATATGCGCATTAGTGCGTCCAATCAAATTCGTTATTAGCCATAATCACTGTTGATTATGCCGTTATTCTAAATTAATAATTCAATCTGTTAGCTCGTAAGATTCTTACGCAACTAATTTTAACACCATAACTACGCTCTTATTATTTTCGAAATTAACGCTTAATATTTTACTGTTTCTTCCGGTATTTTAGTTTCTCTCGCAATACAATTCGATAAAAATATTTTTATAAATTATATCAACATACAATAACTCATGAAATCGTATCATGGTTTCATTCCAAAATTCAAAAATGAAAATGTGTTTCGATATACAACTGTCAGTACTGAAAAACTACAGTTCACATCATGCACATTATAAAATTTCAGTACTGATTGTGTTGAATGTATATCGAAACACAGCCGATATCTATCTCAAAATAATAGATATTTCTTTGTTTACATATTGCATTGATATTATAAGGCTGTCAGACGGCTTGCATTCTGCTTGCATTCTGAATCAATTAAGTTAATAGATAATATATTTAAAGTATCTTAGAGATATCAATTTATATAAGTCTTTATGATGTTTTATTGAATTTTGGGATCTGTCTTTTCTTAAATCCTTCGAATGGTTGCTGAGAACCTTTTCTGGAGGAAGACTTGATTATTCTCAGCTTAACTGGATGGACTTGAAATCCTGTGAAGCTCACGTTTTCTATTATTTGACAAGAGTTATTACTTAACTAGATTTCTGCTGAGAAATTCTCGGGCAAAAAAAGAAGTACAGATAATTGTGTACATTCAATTAATTTCGAGTCACGATATATTATACAGGAAAAGAAGAGATTCAGTGAGTTCCTTCAAACTTTCACAGAATCGCTAGAATCTCTGCTATGACTTGAAACGCCTAATAAGAAATCCTAATAAGTAAAAAACATTTTGAAATATTGCAGCAATGTTTTAAATTTTTTTAAATATTTCTTGCTTATTAGAATACAACGATTTGATTTTTCAAATTGATAGAAATAAAAGCTAAATGCAACGGCTTGAAGGATTTTCTCTCTTCCTTCTCTCTATCCACCTATACCCGGTCGACCATTCTGGCGGATAATCTGGTGACTTGCAGAAGAAAATAACCAGAGGCGACGAGGCATAATATATACATACACACGCACACACAAACACGTATCCGTATCGAGTTCTCGGCGCGGGCTACCCCCGGGTCATCCTGGCGAGCGGCGCGGAGCGTTTAAAACCGGCCTTAAAATAACACCGTGGCTGCCGACGTGTGACGGGTAGGAATGGACGTATCCCTTTCTTTCCGAGAAGATGACTTCATAAAACTTTTGCCCCATCTAGAGCCGGGGATCGACGTGACTGACGTGATTGCCGCGTCGGGAGAGATATCCTGGGCCTCCGTTTCCCCCCTTCTCTCTCTCTCTCTCCCTGTTTTTCTTTTTACCCTTAATCGAGGATTCTTTAAGGACTCACGCGCGGCCGCCCTGAGCGGACGGCCGTGAGGCGTGAAGAACGGCCGGCATACGGTATACGAGATTATTTTCTGTTGGAAATCGTTAGGTAGATAAAGAGACAGGCAGTGCTTATTATGCATTCTAAAATGCTGTCGAGGCAATCGAATTAAGATACGAAGGCACAGATCGGGTATAACGGTACTAACGATACGTAAATAATATCAGATTGATGTATACAGAAAAATACATATCTATATGTAAGTAATAATTGTTTCAGATATTTCAAAAGTTCATGTATTCGCTTTATCATAAGCATTAAATTTATTGAAAATATATTCTGAATCTTATATTTTACTCAAGATTATTAAATTAAAATAAATTCGATTTATTATAAAGTCGTTCTTTGATCAATTTTGCAATAGTCTTTGAAAGAAAATAAATTCTTATTTTGAGTATATAATAATTGATTTTTAATTTTTAATAAATTTTAGATTATTATTAAGAAAACATTCTTTATTAAAGATAACTATTGCTTAAAAGGTATAAAAGATATAAAGTAAATTGAGTAATCACTTTTTTTTAGTAAAAACATATTTTTCTGTGCGTAAATTACGTATATTAACTTTCAAGATTTGTTTGCTTTGTTGTTTGAAATTCTCAAAAATTTTTGTACTTAAAACTTAAATATATATTTAGGCGTTGAACAGAAAGAAAGCGAAGATTCTAGATGCAAAAAGTTATACAAGCAACGCGAACAAATCATTACTATACACGAGTTATTCGTGTTCTGCGCATTTCTATTCTTTGAAATACTAGGAGCACCTAGTCCTAATTAAGTAATGATCTTTATATACTTTTCTTACTTTTTTTAATACACAGCTTTATAAATACTTTCTAAAGATATTAAAGTATATATAAGAATCACTTAATAATTTTTATATATAACTCATAAAAATGATGAAAATTACCTTAGATACGAACAATTCATTCTGTTCATGTAAAAAGATTAGAAAATCATCGTATGATTAAGAATTAAAATATATTATTGTACACTAAAAAAAATATATTAAATCTCAATACATATTTCTCAATTCATATTTGAATAGAAGAAATTCTAAACATTTATTTACACTACATAAATAGTTAAATATCAATAAAAAATTTATATTATAAAAAATTTATATTAAATTAAATTAATAATTTTCATATCAAATAAATATATATTTACATTTAATAAATGTAAAACTATTCAAAGAAATATTTATTAAAATTTAGTTTTTTTGGTGTAATAAATGAAGATGGTTCGAAAATTGAGGACCAAGATTAATATACGTATAAAAGCAAAGTTAATATAAAAAAAAAATCAAATATAATATATGAAAAAATTACGTTGCATTCTATGTTTCTATTATTTTGGTTCATTTTTTCCAGTTTCAAATTGTTAATACTTCATCTTAAAAGAATCCAGAATTATAAGAAGCACATCTGATGAGCCATTTCACGAAGATTAGAGATCACAAATGATTGGAACACTACATTGCACACTACATGGAAAAAATGTTCACGTATATTTACTGCCTTGAAATATGTTTATCATGATTGATTTCTGAATGGGATGAAAGAATCGCTCTGAATGATTCCGGCTAAGGAATTTGAGGGGATAATCATGCTGGTAACAATAATTCAGGATGTAATCGGACTTATAAGCGTTCGATTCGCGCGGGGATTACACGGGGATAAGCGTGGCGAACGTGCGTAACGCGGGTGAAAAGGACTCTGGCGCGCGTCTCAAGGATTCGAAAGCGGTCCCGCAGTATATTTCGGCCTCTTTGAAATGAGAGGGGCGTTAAATCCGTGTGTAAACCCGTGGAGCCGTTGGTAATTAGCGTGGGCTCACTAACGAGGGTTTTCACGGCGCTCCTCGACGCGAGCGCGCGGCACACACGACGCGCGCGCTTTACCTGGATAAACGCAAAAAAAAAAGAAAAAAAACATGTATACGATGCGTGCGACTCTGCGTTCGCGATGAAGGCGTGGTACCGTGCAAAATGGCACGAATGTGCTGCCTTGCAACGGTAAGAAACGCGCGTATATAAGAACGACATCACACTAAGGCTGAAATCAGACGTATTGAAGATTGAGGATGAAGATTGAAGATTGAAATTTGACAATAAAAAAATTTTAGCTCCTATTTGGATTTGTCAAATTTCAATATCTTAATCTTCAATACGTCTGATGATTTCAATTCAATAAGCACGAGAAAAAATTTTCCTTGCTGTAGTTAATTTTGGATAAAATATATTTGTTACCTAATTATAAATTTACAAACGGCAAAATATATATATGGTTTACTGTTGCTGCTATAATAAAGTATTACAGCTATATAAGCTATACATTAGCTATAATACCTACTTATATTTTAGCTGTCTATATTTTACACCTACGATTTAGTTAACAAACACAGTTTTTAATTTTTAGTTGCGGCAGCTACTTTGTTTCCATGTAAAAGGAAAATGAAAAGAACAATAACGCGACAATCAATAATTCAATTCTGCATTTTGAATACGATTTTCACCGAACTATCGTTGAACATGATTTTACATTTAAGCCTCCACCAGCCAAGTTGTACTTATAAAGCAGATCGATATTTTAATTATTTATATTAAGATTCTGATAAATAAATTTAAATTTGTAAAACGAATTTCTGTGATTACAGTAAATAATAAAAGTTCGTTATTAGAACTTTCACAAATATATACAAAATTTTGTTTCAGATTTTTATACAATCTGCAATGGAACAATAATAATATAAAAATTTGCGCTGAAATTCGAAGATCCAGGTTGTTAACAAAAGATAGAAAATGCCATCGCTAATGAAGGATTAATAATCAAAATATAATTTAGTAATTATAGCTTCTGTGAGATGCGCGATATATTCTCATGGAAATCCATGGGAATTAAAAAACCGGTCGATTTTATCGGGGCTCTATCGTCGGAATAAACATCGCATCCATTCCTCCTGAGATAACCCCGTAATTGAGGGTTAACGATAAGTGCGCGTAACGATACACTCTGTGATTTCTGTCGTGGCCCATTCTGCTCTATGATTTAACCGCGTACCTAGCCGCGTAATCGCTTTTCCTCGTTATTCTGAATTTTTCTGGAACCTTATCTTCGACGCTCGCGACAGCCGCGATCTTCTGGTCATTCTTTTTGTATACGATTAACGACATTGAGATTATAGGGTGAAATCATAAGCCAGTCTTTTCATGATCATTTCCTCCCGGAAAAATTGGCATTTCATGTTTCATTCATGATAGATTTCTAGCTGAGACAATTTTAAAGTTCTTATAATACGTTTTCAAAGAGAACACTTTGCCTCATAATACCATTTGCCAGATTGTCTTTTTATAGTTTTAAAGTCGATTCCTGAATTAAGATATATTCAAACTTCTTATTAAGATTTTCTAGAGACATCTATAAATAATTTTCTAGATATAGAAAATTTCATTTCTTATAAAAAATTCTTGAAAAAAAATGAGATTTTACTTTTTAAAGTGAAATTTCACTTCAAAGAATTTAGAGAGTTAATTATCTTATTAGTTTTATAATAATGTAATATAATTCCGTGTTTCCATATTAACATTTAAAGACTCGAGTATTTCATTATTGTTGACCGTTTCTACCTTTTAGATTAATATTACATTTCTTGCGTGAAAAGGTGGGATTCTGAAATTTTTTGATTCTCAAAATTATGTTTTTTACACTGATAAAATATTTAATTTTTCATCATTTTCTACAATAATTTATTCACTTGGCCATTTTAATGATTAAGAAACGTTGCTATTTTTAGTATTAACGTAACATAAGCGCCTCTATAAACGCTTTGATAAGATATTTTTCAGTTCCTGGAAACTTTTTTAATCTTCCTGATAGATTCTTTCATTCTATTTTTTTTTTTTTTTACAGAGTAATTAATTGATCATCGCGACAACTAAAAATATTAGATCGCGGTATCGGCAGCCATTATGGCGCGGCAGTTGGAAGATCAGAAAGCGCGTTGCACAATTTTGCGCATATCGAGGTCACGCTCGCGATTTTATCGAGTTCGTCGGTGATCTAATGATTTTTCATCGGCTATTACCAAGTGAGCGTTGAGGACACCGATGACTTTGCTTCTAAAGTGCAGGAAGAAATAGCGTTTCATTTTTTTCTCTTTCTTTTCTCCTTCCCCCCATTCTCTCTCTCTCTCTCTCTCTCTCTCTCTCTCTCTCTCTCTCTCTCTCTCTCTCTCGAGTCGTTATCAGGTCGCTATTTTAAGATCGCCTGCCTTCCCACGATGAAGGAGGGCCGGCGAGCGGGACGCGGCGATCGGGCATTAATTAGCCAATTTGCGTTAATTGGCGTCCGAGGACATTTTTCCGCGGAGACGCGCGTTTCCCAGGCCGGGGAAACGAGTGCGTCATAATTGAGTTAGCGTTACGTATTTTTAAGGCCGCGCCACGCTTCCTCGCCCGCTTCTTCTCTCCCCGACGGCTGGCTTCGTCGCCCCGTTCCTTTCCTTCTTCTTTCTCTCCTCTGATTTTTTCCCCCCCCCCCCCTCGCGTGAGTTAAGTCCACGAGGCTTAACAGCATGACCACATGCGTATGTTAACGCGTCGCTAATGCGACTCGTGGTGATTAAAACACTTTGCGAAAACACTGAGAATCAAGAAAGCTTATAGAAAAGAAAAAAAAAAGAATATTTCTCGGAAATGTCTTCGACGATTTATTAATCATTCTGATCTAAACGAAAAAAAAAAAAATAAAAGCATTAAAATGAAATATTAATGTGAGACATACATCTAGAATATTTTATTTGTCATACATAAAGTAACTTTTTATTTACACAAATTCCAATTATATTAATTTTTCTCTTTTCTCTTTTTGGAAGTTTATTTCTTTTATACATTTTGTTACTATATATTAATTTTCTGTTCAATTCGTTTTATTGATGTAAGTTTACATTTTACATCATAGATTTATGATTTACATATTCATTTTGGTATTTTATTTGTAACATGTTAACCTTGCACATACACAACTATATTGTTTTTCTTTCTATCATCAGATCTCTTTATAGTGTGTTTAGTTTATAGTGTGTTTCATTTTTTTTTTTTACAACTAGCCATCTTTGATGAATCTCAAGTTTACTAATTATAGATCTATCAGTTATTAAACTATGTACGAAGATTATAAACAGGAGTCATTTTTATCTCCTTTAAAGCGAATAAAAATAATATTCTTTAATACTCCACAAAAAAAAAACCTTCAAAATGATTGAAAAGTCAAAGTATGATTGAAAATTATATCCAGATAGCACAGAGAAAATTCTTTCAAAAAGAATTCAGTTGTTATGTCAACTTAGAATTCATTTTCAGATACAAAAAGAATTCTTTCTTTGAACAGTTCTGAGAAGAATTTTTTTTGCATCTGAAAATGAACTCTTCTCTCAGAGAGAGGATTGAGATGACATACGACTGAATTCTTTTTATATTATCTGGAAGGATATGAAGATGACATATGATTGAATGCTTTTTGTACTATGTATCTGAAATGGAGCTTATAAGATTTATATCGATTAATGATAAAAGCATAATTTTTCAAATTCTTTCCATTGCGCTATCATCGAAAGCGAAATCATATTTGATCGATACAAATCATTCCAACAGCAACGTTCTATCAATATTACAGTATATGCAATGTTTTGCTGTAAGTTTCTGTATATTGTATGCCGTATAAGATAGAACAGACTTCGCATTTCTATAAAGTTGTCATCAGTTTAAAAAGAGTGAAATAACTTAAATTTTCTCTCTCTCTCTCTCTCTTTCTCTCTCAAGTATCGAAATGAAGAGAAATGCTAATGTGATTTATAATTTTCTTTTTAATGAATTTGAGCAGTATTTACAGTTCGTTTTTCTTTTAAGACCGTCTTAAGTAATATTTAAATATGCTAATGGTTCATATGGCATTTTATGAATTTTCTATAATAAGTTATTAATAATAAATTTAAGCCTTTAGTCATAAAAATTGACCAATCACAGTCAAAGTGAGAAAAATAATCGACTATAATTGATTTCTCTTAAGATTGAAGATTTAAATGCTGATTCTATAATGAGTCGATAGTCCCAAGTCTTATCAGTGAAGTTGACCAATAGCCAACTTGTACGCTTAACATTGATTGATCAATTTTGCCGATTAAGACTAAGACTTCCGACTACAGATTCATTGTCAGCATAATACTTTTTAAAATCAGCATAATACTTTTTACAATAAGCTATTACTTAAATTTTAAGTCTTAAGAAATTAACCAATCACAATCGAATGTAAGAAGAATAATCGACTAATCAATTTCTTAAGATTTATGACTTAAGATTTAAAGCTTAGATAACGGCTTATTGTAGAAAGTTCATTAGGACCATACTTAAGACAGTCTTAAGGCTATGGCATACAAAAAAACTTAGGGCAGTAAGACGTAAGCAGTAAGGAAATCAACAATTGTTGGATTCGCTATAGTTTATTCGCTCATAGTTTATATACTTATAGCTTTACGGACTCTACTATGATTGGTCAATTCGCTTAGTGCTTACGTTTTATCGCTCAAGTTTTTTTGTGCTATGACCCTTAAATATAAAAAACGGTTATGAATATATCGACCTATATATCTTATTACGTCTATGAACGATGATTCGAGGGTGAGAAAAAAATTTATCACGCAATACACTTACTTGGTGGCAACAGGTACCAAGGTCCAGTCGTATCCTTGGAGAACCTTGGCAACGGCAGCACTAATCCCTTCGCCGCCATTGGCGGCCACCGTCGCCGCGGCAGCGGCGGCTGCTGCGGCGGCCGTTGCTGACGTTTTGCCATTTCCATTGATGTTATTGTTGTTATTGTTTCCGCCCGCCGGCGAAATCGACGCGCCGCTGCTTTCCGGTTTGACGTCGTTCATCTTCATCCCCTTCGTCGTGTACGTCGCGCGAACAATAGATTTCCACCAAGGTCGTCGAGAGTATCGAAAGATACCATACGATCGTACACAATCTCAGTCCTGCCGATTTATCGCGTACGACACGCGGAAAACACGTCTCATCTCGTATCAGCCTCGACGAGAAGTAGCCTCAATCGATCAGTTCGTCATCGGCCGTGATATCGCCGCCGCTTTTGTTATCACTTTATCATCGCGGCGAACGTATGAGCTTCCGTTTCCCCGTGATTCTCCCCACTCGGTCTAACAATAAATTTCAACTGCTGATCTCGAGCCTCTTTCCCTCTCCCTCGTGGAATTTCGGGCGTCACGTCTCGATCGACGACTGTCACGTTTATAATCAATATCACTGTTGATTAACTCGCGACATCGCGTATCTCGCGCGTGCACACACGCGTGATTCCATATAGCGTTCTTGCCTTCTGCGTCGGTTGTCTTTCGTTCGTCGCAGTTCGCCGAACTCCGTCGCTTCTTATCTGCGCTGCTTCTCTTTGTCCGTCTCAAAAGTCTCGCCGTCTGGTGTTCTTCCCGAGAAGGCGAGATCAGAGTTGCGTATCGCGTAAAATCGTGATCGACAAGGGTTTTCCTCGATTCCTCTTATCCTTCCTCGTAGATCGCACTTCCTTCAAGAAAGATTTTTCGCTTCGCTCATTTGGATAACACGTGACTCGGTAGATAGATATCACTAATGTTTTAAGCGAATTCTTGTATCTTACAGTTCACCGTTGTCGTCGTGTATATCCTTCGAGAAGAAAAACAATATCTAACTATATCTAACAATACAAGTATAGTAGCGTGACGTCACCAAGAATTGAAATTATCAAGAAGTGTTCGCGGAATCCACGAGAAATCTGCGACAATCTCGATAGATCTCCGTTCGGTCAATCGTAGGTAACTGTTATAACTCGCGTGCCGTAGATTACGACTTCACATCTTTCCGTCTCGAGTCCTTCGCGTAACGTCGAACAATTTCACACATCGAACAATCCCCAATACCGGGATCTTTCCGCTCGCCTCCGGACCGGATGACGACGGGGCGCGCGCTCACGTTACTCGCGATAACTCGCGTCGCGTTCAAGCTCTCGAGTCTCGGGGTTTCGGCGGGTCGCTTGTCGCGCGATCGGCGCTCGAGTGAGGTGGTTGCATCGCCTCGGGGCAGTTTCCACCACGAGGCCTGACATCGTTCACTCGGCTCGGCTGGCTCGTTTTGGGGGCGGGGCGAAGGCAGCGGCGCTGGTAACACTTGTTGCTCCGTGGAGTCCCGGCGACGGTCGCGTGCACCGGGAGGGAGATGACGGCGGCGACTGCGGTGGAAGTGGCCGGGATATCTCGCGGCTGCGGTGGAAGCGAGACGAGGAGAGGCACGAGGCATTTGCTCGGCGTATCTCGCGGCCGTCGTCTTTCCCGGCCTCGTCGTCGTCGCCTCGAGGAACGCGGCCAAATAAGGCGGCACTCGCGAGGTCGTTATATTTTTTTTTCTTGCTTTTTCATATATTGTAATATATCGTCAATGGAAAGATTTCACGTTATCATAATCAACGTACGCAAAAGCGAGCTTCGCCATGTGGGTTTCCCAACGGGAAGGAACTGTAATCGTAACACTTATAAATTTTTATAAATTTAGATACGAACAATTATGATAAGGTTTTAATTAATGAACAATTAGAAATCAAAGTTAAACCGACGAGAATAAATAAATTAATAGAAATAATCCTATTTTCGGTCAAATTAATAGTAGTTGCAAAAGAATTGCTATAATTATTAAATGAATACTTAATTGATAAAACGGAAAATTACTGGAAAAGAAAGAATGAATTCTGAAGTATTTAAAAAAAAATAAAAGCTTTTTCATTGGGTGAATATATAATAAAAAATTATCAAGAAAATATATGTGATCTAAGTGGAATACATAAAAAATTTTACTACGAAATAAAGTCTCGAGTATCAAATAAACATTACACTTGTGTGACGCATTAAGCGTTCAATCACCTTTTTCCGTCGACTTAATTTTCTAGAACGAGTTCCATTAATATTACGGTCTTCAAATTTCCTTCAACATTTTTTATTCTAACACAACGTTTTTATTTTTTTTTTTCCAAGACCGTGATTCATAAATACTAAATTGGAGGACAAAGAATGTGAACATCATCTTGTTGATTAAAGAAAGGACGTATCCTGTGACAATGTTGCACCATCTAACTGCAATCCTGACATTTTTTTTACACGGCAGATCACTCTCGCTCATCTCGCTGACCGAGAAAGAGAAAGAGAGAGAGAGAGAGAGAGAGAAAGATAATCTGATGTTAATAATATCGTGATTTCTTTCTCCCTCTTTCTCTTTCTCTCTTTCTGTTCTCGGATAAATCATCTCCCCTTCTTCATGATATCGCATTCCCTTCCTCTTCAGGAAAGATCGCCGGTCATTCCATTTATATTTCGGTGCTCTTTGCTGACAAGAGAGTTTCCATGGCTACGATATCCTCCGAGAGGATGGAACCAATCGTATTTCTGCTTGCTCCACCTATCTCTCGTTTCTATCTCCCTCTTCTTCTTTTCTTCCTTCCTTCTCCTTCTCACCTTCTACAGCTCTTCAGTTCTCCGCTGTTCCTAGTCGCGATCGTCTTCGTTTCTCCGACGTGATCCCGTCGATTGGTCGGCTGCAATTATGACGTTGCGTGGAGAAGAGTACGCACCGCAACAAGACCGGTTGCATTCACGATTGCATGTTGCATTCATCGGCCGATTTTCGTAGCGACCGGACATTTATATGTTTTGGCAAGGAAACGAAAGCTTCGATGTAGAGATTGTAGAAATAAGTCTGTAGTTCGCGAGGCCTTACTTTTGATATCGTTTTGTATTTAAAACGAATCTGGCAAATAAATTTACCTCTTGCCTTTTTGTATTGGATTCCTTCCAGAAAGTAGAGAGAGAACATAAACGTACAAAAGAAAGCGACTATGTGCAAATTTTTGTACAAAGGCCAAATTATAATATCACTAAGTTAATAAATATCAGCATTATGCTTTGAAAATTTTTCACTCTTATTGAATTTTGCGATTTATTTATGAATTTTTTATAAATTTCTTTTTTTCAAAAATGTTATTAATCATCCCATTACAATTCTTATTCTTCATAAAATAAGATATAAAATCGTTTCTACTATAATATTAAAGTGATTATATAATATAATTCGTTATTTAATTAAGCTTATTAATAATATATAACATAAAAATTGCGTAGCATTTCTT
>NW_017259192.1:1064688-1067252 GCF_001594045.1 Atta colombica | reverse complement strand
AATTTGTAAGCCAATATATATATATATATATATATATATATATATATATATATTGGCTTACAAATTAACTAGACTGAAAATGCGTTCTAGGCATTTCAAAAGAATAATCGACAGTTGATTCGCCGTTCTTTACAGCGAGACCTACCTACCTTTATATTTTTGTATTTCTCATAAAATCGGAAGCAAATTTATTGTCACCGTATAAGGGAAAAAGTAAATCATTGCCGTTGAAATTAATCAATCTTCAAATAAATTATCACACAGAAATCTTGCCTTTCAAGAGAAAAAGGATCAAAATTAAATCAAAGAATTAATTTTGAGAGGATCAATCAAAAGTTTAATTTTCTCTCTTTAAGAATTATTTTTCTAAGCTTTAATAAAAGCTGCACTCAATATTCTTTAATTATTATAAACCGCGACAGATTCATCACTAAAATCAAAGGTAGCATTTTCACAATTATTATTATTCTCCCATGGATCTATTTATTATCATCGTCTGTCTATTATTCTTCCACTTGGAGAAAAAGTTATACGATCACTACTCAATATTCACTGTTAGTTTCTGATTATCCTATTTCCACCAACATAAATTAATTTTAATCTCGGTTCAACTTACTCTTCGTTCAACTACAATTCTAAAAATTAAAAAAAGACGAAGAGTAAGTTGAACCGAGATTAAAGTCACCCTACGTTGGTAAAAAATGGACATGAGTGAGACTTGCGCCGTTCTTGCGAAAATAATTTAACTGCGATCGGAGAAAAAAATCGAATCGACGTCGCGATGCACATCCGTGCGTGTTTGCCGACACGCGTACACCCGTATACGTGTATCTATCGGCCTCATGTACTACGCAATGACGTTGCCAGGACGCGATGATGACGGTGCAGAATGTCTCGAGGCTCGTGTCTCCGTTGGGGGTCCAAGCACGAGTCGCCGGTGCTCGCCACCCGGGGGGCTACATGTGTCGGGTACCCAGCTCCATCGACCCCCGTTCCCCGTCTACGAGATCCTTTCAAGTGCCCGACGGCACGTCGTCCCGACCCCCAGGAATTGCTGGAATTATTATTTTATCGCGGCAACCCGCGCGCAGGAGAGTTGCCGGTATATTCGATAATACAGCCTCCGATCCATCATCAGACCTTCCAACAACGACCTCTTCCTCAATTTGCAATTTCTGTTACATCTGTAATTAATAACGATACATAATGAATGTTTATCGAGATTAACAGAATGAAAGTGAAAGTCATATTCTTAATTCTTAATTTTTTTATATACCTAGCTAGTTGAGAGATAAATGTTCTTAGTGTTTATTATTCTTTCATAAAAATGTAACAAAAATTAATATTTAAATTCTTTAAATTCTTTGGAGTGAAAGCTCATTTCAAAGAGTGAAAATTGAGCCAAAAATTAAAAAAGAGTGATTCAATTTGCAATCTTTAATGCCCGTTTCCACTATAGTTTAACTTTAATCTTGGTTCAACTTACTCTTTGTCTTTTTCTAGTTTAAAAGATTAGAAAAAGACAAAGAGTAAGTTAAACCGAGATTAAAATTAATTTATGTTGGTGGAAATAGGCATAAGAATTGAGATTTCACTCTTCAGAATGAGAGCCACTCTAAAAGTTTTAGAAAGAACATATCTTTTGAAAAATTGGGATAAAAAAAAGTCGAAGCAATTTATTCAATTCTAAAATAAGTGCTTGTACTTAATCATTTTTTTAAAAATGCAAGTTTTGTTTTTATATTCTCAATCTTTCACTCAATTTTCTTTAGATTACAGATTATCTCAGAATCATATCTTGTAATTAATCAAGGATCATTAAATTTCTTATATTACATTTTTTTATTACTATTGTATGTATTGTAAGTAAAAGAAAAAAAAAATCTGATTTTATTTCTTCTTATTTTATGCCATTCTTCATTCAGATACCGATATAGCTTCGAATATTTGTAATAATCGTCTCGAGATAAAGAGACACGAATGCGAATGTTTCCTCGGATGGAAACGATGAGGAATGGCCCTGAGAAAGAGAAACGAATTCTCGCTTACGTACATCGGGGAAAGGCGCATATTGACGCCACGTGCGCGCGCCCCGGGATGTTTATCCCGACAAGAGCAAAATTCCGGCTTCGTGAAATCAATATTATTGTTCCCGTCGGGCTAAATTTGCGTTGCCGGTGCACCGCGGCCGGTGCATAATACGAGCGCGCGTCCGGATAGACATTTGGAAGATGTGCGCGAACAAACGAGTATCTCGAGAAATGAGCACAAACCGACGAAGAGTGTTAATCGTTACGTCGATTCCAATTCAAATTAATTTTAATTCTAATTAATGTTTTTATTCTCATTGAGGCATAAAAATAAAGACAATGAATTGTATTAGATCTTTTATTATATAAATATATTAATTATTAGATATATATTTACTATATAATTCATATTTGCATTATACAATTTATATGTATCACATCTTTATTGCATTTATATTAATATTGTATTTATCTAATTTTTAAAATGTAGAATACTTTTTACACTAAAAAATATATTTACGATTATATATATAT
>NW_017259192.1:1062608-1064452 GCF_001594045.1 Atta colombica | reverse complement strand
TATATATATATATATACATTCTTTATTTTCCAAACGTTCCGGCAAAATTGAAAAAGATTTTCGCCGATGTTGATTTACGAATAAATTATCATCTTATTACCTTTTAACTTTATTGAATGGGAAATGCTAAACGTGTCAATTTCGCCATGTCAGTCTAGTTCACGTTTCAACATAGGCCATTCATATTCGCGCTCAATTACGAAAGATTGGAACAGATTGGAATGACTCTCGGCGTGCGAGTACTCCGGACAGGAATGTCGTAATCTTTAATCCGTGAGGAGACCCGAGGGTCGCGTACTCGCGTGCATTCACGCGTCAGTGGTAGCGCGAGTTAATCCCGCAAAGTGCGAGAGCAAGAGATGCTCTCTTTGATCTCTCCACAAAAGCCGCTACACGGCATTGACCGTGGTTTATATACGCCCATGGTTTGTATGAGCCACTGTATTTGCTAGCTCACTCATTCATTAAATTCGTTGTATAATTAGGCTCGCTTTTCGGGATCGTCGGAGGAAAGAGGGAACGACTTCGGGACTTGGTGCTCTCCTCTCTTCTCTTTTTTTTCCCCCGTGAAGATCTCGCTGCTCTATTTTGTCACACGCACTTTTTTCGCATTCCGCCCCGACGCGATGTTATTCTCGCGCACTTACATATAGGACACATGACTGAAGGAAAATGTTTCAAAAGCGATGAATATTTGGAGCAAAATGAATAATTACTTCATTTTTAACTGAGAAATCAAATCGATGATGGTGGAGATATGAGACATTTGCCACCAAATAGATAGCACAGTTTGAGGATTATCAGTCGTTGTACTAAAAAAAAAATACTAAATTTTAATAAATCATTCGTTTGTACTAATAATTTGTATAATTATTTTTAAATCTAGCCTAATTTTTATATATTTCAGCAAAATTTTTTTGTGTGTACTAAAAAAATGTGTAAAAATATTCAATAAATATTTATTAAAATAGTATCAATTAAACATTTATAATTAATACATTTACTTCTAGTAAATAAATACTCAATAAACAAAATGATATTTAAATGAAATTAATAGTTCTCATACCAATTAAATATTTATTAAATATAAAGATATTTATTTGGTATGAGAACTATTAATTTGATTTAAGTATCATTTTGTTTATTGAGTATTTATTTACTAGAAGTAAATGTATTAATTATAAATGTTTAATTGATACTATTTTAATAAATATTTATTAATATTTGTACACATTTTTTTAGTATACACAAAAAATCATTTTGCTGAAATATATAAAAATTAGGCTAGATTTAAAAATAATTATACTGGGCCATCTAAATAATTATAGACGCTCAAGCTAATTACGGGAATACCAAACTGTTTACAGTAATTATCATGTTTGTGTATGTGTGAGCGTTTTACTTTATTATTTTGATGATTAAATATAATTGTTTTTAAATCTGTATTTGTGGCATAATTTTTATTTACTTTGGTAAAATCGTTCTTTCCGACTGTAAATAATAATCGCGCTTTATATGTGAATAAAAATCTTTCGAGGATCGTTATTATTAATCATTTATTCGTATACACGGTCAATAAACTAGCGGTCTACTTTCCAAAGACCTTTTCATATACGATCTACACGTTTGCGACAACAAACGAGCGGTAATTAGTCGACGGCGTCGACGCTTCGTTGTGAACAAATCGCAGAGTGGGTATCATAAACCGGATGCGTATAATCTGTGAATTAATCTATAGATTCTATATTATTACAATACAAAGATACAAAAATCCAAAAATGTTCTTGTATATAGCATAATATATATTATTGTTTTTTTATATTGACTTTTTTACTTGATTTTTA
>NW_017259192.1:1055196-1062508 GCF_001594045.1 Atta colombica | reverse complement strand
CTAAATTATAAAATATATAGTTCACAAAGAAGTTTTTTGTTTACACATAAAAAATTATTGCTATTCTGATTATTAAGAAGAAAAATTGACTTTAAGTTAATTGAAGAATCTGCCATAATATTCGATCTTTCTGCATATTCTTCAAAGGCAAAACGATCTTTTCTGCGTATTTAGTAAAATAGAAAAAAAAAAGGAAAAAATAATCGACGATGCGGCTTCATGATTCTACAAAATTTCAGATTTCATGATTTTCCACGTAGAAAGGAGCGCCGGGGATTTGCGAGGAATTGCGCTGCAGAGATGCGCTGCAGGATTGCACCGCAGGATACGTTAAAGAGATGCGACGCGGGAAACCGACAACGAAGAGAAAGAGAGGAGAGTGAAGGATAGTGGAAAAGAGAAAGGAGGAAGATCCTAACGTGTCTCCCCCACCAGAGGTAGGTGGTCCACGGAACCGCCTCCACGGATGGTCTGCCATCCGCCCGACGGTTTCGGTGCGTGTGCCAGACGTGCGCTCGTCTCTCCTCAGCCTCTTCCAATCCGTGGACCAACCTGTGCAGCTGAGCCGTGCGGACGGCTTTCTTCGCCTCCCTGAATCCATCGGGTCCATCGTCGCGTCTCTCCTCTCAGCCGATCAGTCGGCCATCGGAGTTTACCTGATTCGCCAGTACCGCCGCGCCGTCGCGTCTCCCGATCTTGGTTATCCATTCGATGTCTCGAAGTAGAAATTGGATAAAGGTCGACACCGCGTCCCAGTTTACACTACCTCTCGTCTTTCGATAACTGATAACAAGAAAGAGAGAGAGAGAGAAAGAAGCGATAAAGAGATCTAACTATGACACGACTCGATGATCTCGAGGTCGACCAGGACGAATCTTCTCTCGCTCGATGTGACATCCTTCAAAATAGCGTGTCCCACGACGACTCTTAAATCGTCTTGGCATCGAACGCGAGAAGGACGCAGAATCCTCGAGAAAGGATCCATTGACGAAAGATAAGTCGAGAAGCTGCAGAGGGATTCCTGAAGAGCGTGTCCCTCCTTTTCTCTCAGCGCATCGCATTCCGTCGCATCGGTTTCCGTTTTAATATTTCCCGGAGCTGATAACGAAGTGAATCTCTGAGTGATCTACGAGTTCACGGGAATCGGTTTAATCAATCAGGATAAGAAAAAAAAAAGTATATTCGATACGGATACGGTCGCGCGGGGTCGACTAAGTAGCCATAAAGAAGATTTGGCGACCTATCCGACCCGATTAATCGCGCCATGATAACCCTCGATTAATTATCGAGCTCCTCTCTCTTCCTGCAACGGAGATTTCTTACCGAGAAACTCTCTTATCTATGACTGATATCCACGAGATGCATTTTACGTCTCCTCGAAATTTGCCATTTGATTTTTCGATGATTATTTAAATGGTATTTTTGACATTTGTGTATCAAGTATGTTTTTGAGTTCATAAATCTTTATTATATCTATGAAAAACATAGTTGTTGGTGATCGTGGGCATCGACAGCCATCAGTGAGAGAGTGTCAGTGTTCTTCTGCGTTTAACGGAAATAAAAATGGAGTCTCATCATAATAATAATGGCTTGCCATCATTGGAATCATTGGAGAATAAAGCTAGCTCTTCCAACGAGCATGGCAGCAATAATTCTTTGGACGATGCTGTAGGCAAGCTACTGCAAGGTATGCATTTTAACTTAGCATATAATCACACAACATAAAATAATAATTAATGAAAATTGAGAAAAGGAATAGAGCCCAGTAAGTTGATAATTAACAATTGTATTATTTTTAAATTAAATTATCTAAATATTTCGGTTTACATTAAACTATCTTCAGTGCACTTTTAATACCTTACAATTAATACAATTGTTAATTGTATTAATTATAAGATATTAATATTAATTTCGCAGGCTAATTACTCTTTTTTCCAATTTTTATTAATTATTAATTGTTTGAGAGTTTAGTTATTTTTTGATAAATTAATTAATTTAGCAGATAATCATGTAACATAAATGCATTTTTTTAAATTTATAACAACGAATATAGTGACAGTTTCATAAAGAGCAATATTTTTGGAAAATATAATAGTAATAATTAAATTACAATCATCTAAACAGAAAGAACGATTTTGCTGAAAGATCTAAAATCTTTTTACATTAGATAAAGATCTGAAAATAATTTTGCTGGATCATTAAAATAAATTATATTGGAAATTCAAATTGCTAGAATATCAAAATTTCTTGTAACATTGCTTATTATTTTTTAGTCTCTAATATAATTATTTTGATTGTTCAATAAAATTATTTCCAGATCTATATCCAGCAAAATTTGAGAGTTTTAGTAACATTTTTTCTTCCGTACATATTCTAGACCAAAAGTTTGGAAACATTTTTTAAAAATTGATATTATTGAGATTACTTACTCAAATATATTTATAATAATAAAATTTTTTAACAAATCTTCAATAATAGTAATTGAATCTAAAGAATTACCGTTTAAAAAACATATTATGAATATTTGAATAAATCAAATGTTAATTTTTAAAAAGTGTTTCCAAACTTTTGGTTTGGAGTGTCTTGATATTTCGTATATTTTTTGAGCAACTTACTGGATAGTTACATTGAATATCTAATCATCTAATCATTAAAAAAGTAAAACTACTTAGAATTTTAGTTAAGATTGCTGCTTTGCCTGCAGTTATTGCTCACAAAAAATACGTAAAATCTAAATATTTACTAAATAGAAACAGGACAATAAATGGACTACGCAGTATTTTAACTAATAATAATTTATCTTAATACTATAAACAATAATTGAGCAAATATGTAAATTGTAGGTTACACATTTTTAAGAAAATTGCTTTAGAGTCACTAAAATAAAATACTGATCAAAGTCTCATTTTTTACACAATATTATTACAATTAATGAGAATAATATACTAAATAGTAATTGGATGAATTTCTAAGAAAACTGTATACATTTCTAGATGTATATCATTTTTAAAAAGCAAACATTTAAATTCAATTACACACAAAGAAGAATTATAGCAATAAACAAAGAACAAATACTACAAAATATTTTGATAGGCACTTGATAAAAAATTGATTATTAATTTACGTAATCTGTTTAAATTAAAATATTTTTGATCTTCTTTTTATTTTGTATTTTTAAAGGGCACATACTGTCGAAAAGAATGTTAAAAAATAATAAAATATTTACAAAATATCAAAAAATAATCTATAGTATTAGTAATATTCAAATGCGATGTTAGACGATATTGGCGAAATAAAATGCAGATGAAAATTGGCAAATGAAAAAATATCAGTCATCCGAAATAGCACGTGAAATGCGCGCGTTCACTCGTCGCCTCGTTCCTTTTCGTTGCAGTCTTTATCGAGTCATTTAGGGAGGCAAGACGACTGGTAATTGGCGCTGAAAGCCCGCGTCGTCAGCCGGCATCGCTCTCTTCTCCATTTGGCCGTACGCCGATTTATCCGGACGATATTCGCGAGAGTAGAAAGCGGAAAGCAGGGGTGGAACCCGACGAACAAGGCGGAGAAAGAGCGAAGCGGAGTCGGACGAGACGGAGAAATATAGCCGAGAGGATCGTCTCCTCGCGAGAACGATCCTCAGCTATATGTACATATTTCTCCGAGGGAGGGGAAACTCGCGAGAGCACGGCAGGTGCTGCGAGCAGAGCGAGACGAGGCGTATGCGCCTGCCACCGCCGCTAATTATGTTAGTACCGAATTAAATCTGAAAGATCACTGCGGGAGGGGGCGCAGGGTCCATGATTTACGGCGCGCGACGAGACTCGAGACTCGGTCTCCGCGACGACGGAGTTTCGCCAGAGATACGGGCACAATCATCGCCAGGGAGCGGCGGAACCCCGGACGAACAGACAGGTGGAAATCGCCTGGGATGATATCTCTACCGTACTAATTCTGTCCGCGATGTCGGACAATCGCGACGCGAATAATTACGAGGATTAATGGGGTCTGGTCGATGTGAGCGGATTAGGAGGAAAAAACGTGGACGCGTCGCCATCGCCCCTTTCTTGAGTCTAGCTATTCTAACAGGGTCTAGATGCAAGATACGCGACTATATTAGCCCTTCGACGCCATTCTCACTATGGCATACTCGAGGTTTCTTTTATTTTATATTCCTGGTAGAAATTTCATGCATTTTTTAGCGGTTACCCGTTACAGTTATATTAACTCCATCTAGTAACTGAGAAGTAAAATTATAACTTAGGATTGCAATCAAAATGAACACTTTGCCTGTAGTTACTATGTATAAAAGATGTGCAAAATATGAACCTATTTATAAACAAAAAACAGGACAATAAATGAACGATTCAAAATTTTAATTAATAATAAGTTATTAATTAAAATTTTTTACTAAATAATAAGTACGCAAATTGCACATATTTTTATCAAGAAAACTACTTTAGTCACTGAATAAAACTATCAAATCCTATTCATCATTCCCTACACAATATTGCTATAATTAAATACAATAATATTAATTTAATACAATAATATTAGATAGTAATCGAATGGATAAGGAAAAGTGCATACATTTCTACCAGGGATACTATTATTTTTTATTAATACAGATACATATATACATTTACTTATTATTATTATTCTTTAATATTTCACATTTGGACTGAAAATAAAATTTATTGTATAATGTATTCATTTTAATGCTATATTTTTACACAATATTCAGATAGTGATACAAAATGACATCAAAGAGTTAGTATTTTTCGAACCACTCACTATAAAAACTTTTCTTTGCGGTCTTTACAAATTCATCCAGATACTGTACTCTTTAATTAAACGAAGAAATTTCTAGGAAAATCCTCCAAGAGGATTTTAAAGAGTGCGTTTCGACGATAACCGATCCACTCGGAGAGCTGTGCCGCGAATCATGACACGCTCCCGTTTTAAGAACAGATTTGAGATATGTTTAGTTAGATTAGACAGTGCCAGAACGACAGCAGAGTGACGGACACTTGAATCCGTCGATGGTAGAAGTTGAAAAACTGATGGCACGCGCGAGTCGTTCGTGAACATTGAGCGCACGCAGGAATGTATAATCTAAATAGTTTATCATATAACTTGAGAAGAGACAAGCCCGCGTCTGCACTACGAATAAATATTTGAATATCCACCGGTGCTAAGCGATACGTTTTGCTACAAAGTGTCCACTCGACGAAAATACAGGTGTCGAAATTACTCGATCATATGAAGCGCGAACGTGTCTCGGACAGTTATGTCTCTCGGTTTTGCAACAAAGTTATGAAATTGTGCAAATTATTTATCGCTGTTATCTTACATGTCTTATCCACGTAGAATTTGTATTATCATAATGACAAAATATTATATAATATGATTAAATACGAAAAAGACGGTATTTTTACTGAAGTATAATGTAAAAAATTTAGCGAGATACAGATCTGAAAATTAATTTAATTTTGTTTGAAACATTAAAATAATTATGTAGGATACTTAAACTGGTTGAATATTAGCATTATTTTTCAGTTAATCAACATTTAAGCGTTCTACGTAATTATTTAGATAATCCAACAAAATTATTCTCTATATCTACTTAAATTTTTAGATACTTTAGCAAAACCTTTCTTTCTATATTAAATGAGACTTCGTAGTTGTATATGTTAATTAGTACTAATTTTTTTAACTTTATATTGTTATGTAATGTTTATGGCATTCAAAATTTCATATCAGATAAATTACTTTCTACAAGCGTTTTTCAAAAAATTTCGATAGCACCAGTCATCAAAGATCATCAGAGGTGTTAACATAAATTGAAGATTTTTCATTTAATCTTATTTAATCTTTCATCGCCAACGTGAATTTTAACTTTTCCCTCAGGGTCTTCAAGAAATAAAGCAAATTTTTGATTGTGTATTGATATAAAAATTTTTTTTAATTCTGACGTTTGTCAAAGCTTTAACGAATTTTTACTATTATTATAGAAGAATGTAATATCCGACATCTTTTTATGCATTTGGCGTATATTTTTTTTTATTGTCTTATCTATATGTAATTGAAAAATTTTGTACTATAATTAAATTTTATTATTTACAAATGAGAAGAAAAATCACAAAAGGATATCCGTGGAAACAAAGTTGGAAAAAATTATAACAATTTGAACTTTGCAAGGAGCCAAATTGGTTGTCTCAGTCCTTCTATACAAATAAAAATTCAATCATTTTATGTATATAATTGAGAATTTCTTTTATTGAAATTAAAAATATGAAAGATGATGGAAAGCCATAAAAGGATGTCATGTGGAAGCAAAGTTGAAAAAAGTTATAGCAGTTTGAATTTCGCAAGGAACCAAATTGGCTATGCCTCGGTCTTTCTAGTGTTAAAGATTCTAATTCGCTAACCAGCGGAGAGTTAAATTTCAATTGTCTTGTCTCACTCAATTCTAAATGTACTCATTTCGCCGATTGTTTCACATTGATATCGCGCGAATGTTTGTCACACCACAAGATCGAACAGTGCGGCGCGAATCGAGGATCGTCGGGCACGTGGCGACAAACCGCGTAACGATATCAAACATCGATGGACAAGGTGTCGAAGCGTTTAAGAGGGCCTCGTTAAAGACGGTAGGATTTGCAACAGGCAGATTTGTAAAGGAGTTAATGTAGCAAGAGTCAGACGACAGGTCGCCATTGACGGCCGAGCACACCGGTTCATTCACCAGGCCGCACAACTCGCCTATTGTAGCATGGGCGCGCTAACTACGGCCCTGATCTCGCAACTCAAAAGCCATTCAGATTCTGAAAAAAAAAACGAGCGAGTTCTTGGTCACTCGGTCCGATCTGCCGATTCACAAAGTCGTTACGCTAATTAGTCGTTACGTTAAATCGAAACGAGGGTAGAGGGTGGAGGAACAGCCTAAAATTAGGTGCGATCTGGCGAACGGCTCTTTCAATTTCGCGATTTAGGATTTATCATTTAATCGCCGGATACTGTATTTGATGCCAGAGGTCGATTAATTCACCAATAACAAATATGTCAACGTCGCTTTGAAATAAAGCCTCGTTGTACTGCTAATCTCCGTTTTATCTTTTAGACGAATGTAACCATCTTTAGATGAACATAATGTTGTTTTCTAAGTTTTACTTGTAAGATATATCTTTATCTACTTTATTAAAGGGCATCGTACTGTTAAATACCTATACAAAAAATTAATAATTATGTGGAAAATTTGATTCCGAAATTAATTTCTAGGCTTTTCTTTCTAAAACAAGCTTGAAAAATAACC
>NW_017259192.1:1028296-1055096 GCF_001594045.1 Atta colombica | reverse complement strand
ATGCAATTACTTTTCGACCAATCTCAATGCATTATTCTTTGAGAAATGTGGTCGAGGATCCTTATAGGCTTTGTTGAATTCATGTAACTTATTAACGCTATAAAAGAAAACTTTTATGTCTTTGTTATTAAAGTGAATAAATTTTTCTAAGGTACCCGGAACAAAAGGGACAATCAACAATAAGGATAAGCTACAAGTATTCTCTGAATATTTTTGGAATCGTTTTTTGAATACATATTTCAAACGATTGTAAATGATGTCAAAAATAAACTCTAGCGGGTACGAGCGTCATTATTGAGTAATATATTAATCAAAAGTTCTTTGCGTGACATTTAAGATTTTCTCAGTTTTTATCATTTATATTGTTTTTTTCCAAGGGGGTAACCACTAGTTTTGAAATAATATTCTATTGCTATTACGTTTCATAATAATTATATACATTTCACAATAATTACATTTCATATGATTTCATCTGAAACATAATTTCACATGATTTCATCTGACTACAAATAATTTTTTTCACTACATATGAAACCATTTGGTAAAAATATACGATTTTATTTAATACTAATACTTATATTTAATACTAATACTAATAATTATAATATAATGATTTCTCGTGGTTGCATATGTAATTATCGAATTATCATAGAAATTTCATAATGATTTCGAGGATTCTGTCCTACAATTATATTAAGTGGTTACCCCTTTTATTATTTTCTATATACGTCGTTTAATCATGTAATTCTCAGCACATCATGAAGTCTTTGCTATGCGATCGATCTCTTGTGGGCGATACTTTGAAAATTGATAATAACTCGTCATGATCCTTCACGGCCTTCTCAATTAAGATAAAGAAGAAATGTAGATATGTATTTGCTTATGATCTGAGGAGGCACAAAACAAAAAAGAAATATGTAATCAATTTATAATTGATGACTTCAATAAATGTTTCATTTTCATAAAAAAAAGGCTTATTTGCTTAACAATTACGCCTGAATCCTGCATGTCACGATTATTTATTATTTTATTGTATAGATAAGTCATCATATATTTAACTTTTATTAATTTCATAGTTCTTTTTTAAATTTCCATATCAAAAAATTTCAATTTCGTTACAATATGTGGAATTACATGTAAAAAATAATAAATAGAAACCTAAAAAGATGGATGTTTTACATTCATGACCTTTGTGGCGGAAATCACATAAAACTTCGACAACTTTCGGTTCATTAATATTTGTAAACGCTGCTTCACTACCTTCAATATATTTCTTTTCAGTCCACACAGTGATGTTATCTGATTTGCAAGATCATTTTTGGACTGAAAAAGAATATATTGAACAAACGCCTACACAGTTGCCGAAGCTTTGTGGTCTCCGTCTCACAAAGGTAACGAATGTAAAACATCTATCATCTTTCTCTTTATCCGTGTCCAAGCATGATGTGATTTCTCTCATATCATATGTCTCTGTTGGTGTGCACGCTACTAGTTGTACACAATTCATATAGAACAATTTCATCGAACGACGATCAAGTTTTTGTTTAGAGAAGTGTTCCTTGCATAGCAAGGATACTCTCAATAGGTTGCCACTTCCTTCTGAGAAGAGAACGAGTGTATGAAGAAAATATTTTGGATTTTACCGAGAATCGAATCCGGGATTTCTAGCATAGCAATCCAGTGCGCTGACTATTTTGCCACACTCGCTCTCAAAACTTCGTCGTTCGGAATTGATGTTAAACTGTAGATCTCAAATGAACTGTGTACAACCAGCGTGCACGCCACAGACATATGAGAGAAGTATAAATTGATAATATTTACCGATTTTCATAAACTTGCCTCTTACGTGCAAACATGATGTAGTCACTTTATTTTTTCAATCAGTATTATAAGCAACATATATTCATATTTGATTAAAAATTCTCTTTTTTTCGATATTGTTATAATTTATATTTTTGCATACGATTTTTAATTTTGTACTCACACGTAAGGATAATTCAATTATGTAATTTATTTTTAATTCTCATTATAATTTTTTTCGTATCTAAGAAATCTAAGAAACAATACACATATTCGATATGACAGTTTAAAAAATACATTTTATATTCTGACATTCTCTCATTCGCCCTTTAAACTTTCTATTTATAATTTATTTCACCGAGACTTAATTTTCCGTATAAAACTTTAGTGCGAAGTCCTTTATTAAAGAGACATGGAGTGCAAAGAAAAATATTTCTTTTTGCCTTTCTATGTAAGTCGCTCCAGCGACTGAGGAGGTTCACCTACAATCTACATAGTCAGTTAAGCCTCAAAAAGAGGCCGTCTTTCCTAAGGACTGATGTCTTTTGTACGCCTAATTTACCACGTACGCTCGATTCGCGCGAAATTTCTCTATTCCCGTTGCGTTCCTTGCAAAGCCCTTCCGCGTTTCCGTGTAAAATTGTATTTCGGCCGCGACTATCGGCGCAGGCGTTGACGAAGGACCTCCCCCAGATGCTGAAAGGCACCGACACAAGTGCCGCGCCAGTGGACCGTGGACCCACGGTAATTAGCTCCCACCAGCCTCTTGAACCCCGGGTTGACGCTTCGTCACGTGCACCGTCTTTCCCCTGGTCTCGCCCATACTCTCTTTCCCCCGTTCACCCTCGTTGACTCGATTCCTGCTTAATGGTGATTAAAAACATGAAAAACAGTTCAATGTAATTAAATTGAGATTTAAGCTCTTTTCTCAATCTCATATTTTTAATTCCTGCATGTGTAATGCTCTCTTCTTTCTTTTTATCTTTTTTTGACATATAATGATATTAATTTTGTTAAAATAGATAAAAGAATATATTGGGACTAAAGAATTAATATTATGTAAATTCATTCCTCATTAAGAATAAATTTTAAAATCTTTGTTAATTTTTACGTAAAATAACAAGTGAGAAATAGTTCTTATTCTAAATGTATTTCTGATTTCTACTAATGTAAATTAATTTTAATCTTAGTGTAACTAATTTTTTTAATCTTTTTCTAGTTCCAAGAATTAAGAGAGGATGAAGAATAAATTAAAGATTAAAGTTAATTTATATTGATATAGATTTAAGCTAGATATTTTTCATAGTTTTCTAGATTCTTATACTTGAGATTTAAGGATAATCTTGATATATTATAAGCTAATCAAAGAGTTGTATTAACATTTTAAAACATTACTTAAGACGATCTTAGAATAAGAATGGACAATATTATGTCTATTCATGTATGAATACTATCCATAAGGGTTATTTCTATCAACAGATATTAACTTTAATTTCATTTTAATTTTAGCCTTTATCTTATCTTTTTCTAATTTTTAGAAGTAGAAATAAAAAATAAATAACCGAGATTAAAATTAATTGACATTAGAAAGGGACATAAGTAATTTTCAGTCGTGTGAAGAAATGGATACAATATGTTGTAAGACGAAAATTTAATTGCTAGCTTTAAAGTCAATTTCATCAATCTTACACACACGGGATATTACGCAATTTCCGAACCGGCCTAATTACCGCCTTGCATCCCAAGCTCTTCCTCATTCCTCTGGATCTGCCTCCAATTTGAACCAGACTGCGCTCTTTTGGACTGGGGAATTAAGATTTAGGAGACCATGGTGAGAGCACAAGACAGATTTACATAAGTCGGTATACATTTGTTTGAAGGGAGACAAGGTTTTACGACCTCAGGCTTGCTGCGAGCTCTTTTCCCACGAAGTGAAATGTAGGAATCCACATCCGGAGCCGAATCCTTATTAAGCGGCGCGGAATTTTCGGTAATCCGGAACACTTACGTCTCTTATCATCTCGACCACATAAGTAGGATTACTTCGTAATATTTCGATCTTATCATATTTACTGATATGTATTTATGCTTATAATTTAATTGAACCGAATTTTCTAAATGTAAGAAACGACACGAGAAATGTAAGCTATTCAAAGCGGAAAATTATTTAACGTCTTAAAAGTTAAATATTTTTTTTCTCGCTAAAATTGATCAATTCTAATTTAAAAAATAACTCGATATTTTCACAAAATCGATACAGGTTATTTTTTATTTCTTAATTTTCCTCATGTGTGCATAGATTAATGACTTATAATCGTCTTCCGAATAAGAGAGACTTTACTGAAAGTGGTACCGAATTCCAAGAGATCCATGCGATAATCCAAGATTTAGCTATTTGCGTTTGAGAAAAAACGATTGTCGAATAATAATAATTAATTTTTTAATGCGAAAGAATCACGAGAGAACAGTAAGAGCATATTCGTTCTCTCTCTCTCTCTCTCTCTCTCTCTCTCTCTCTCTGTTTCTCTCTGTACGATTTCCAGGTCGTAAAGGTCCTATCGTATAAAGAAGTTAAATAAAAAAGAGACAGAAGAAAGGAAGAGAGACCGACAGCGCTAACAAATGTTGGTCGAATCGGCCGCACGAGCCACGAGGATACAGGTGTAGTTTTATCTCATATTCCTTTACAATCCGATTCCGCGGACAGAACTACTTCCGGTGCCTGTGCGACGGCAAGATACACGAGCCAAACAATTCCATTATCACTTGCCATTTATAACGTACTTTTTGTAGTTGCTTTCCTTACGATGAAATAAAATATATCAAGAACTGATTTTAATTAATTCAGATGCAGATATTATAATGATAAATCATAATATTATAGCAATGAGAAAAAAAACAAAGTCGAGTTCTTCTTCATTGACTATCGAAAGATTTAAGATTCAATACTATTGAATTTTAAATAATCTTTTGATAATCAATGGAGAAGAACTCGAATTTTATTTTTTGGTGTGTTTTTCTTCATCACTTCATATAATATTGAAGATACTTCTAAAATTCGAATATTTATGCTAAGTTATAAATAAATTTAAGTTAAGTTATAAATAAATTTATCGAATTTGATATATAAAGTGAATTTTTTTCTAGCGTGGATGATGATCTGTGCTAAAGTCTTCTAATC
Source organism: Atta colombica (assembly GCF_001594045.1). Lineage (NCBI taxonomy): Eukaryota > Metazoa > Arthropoda > Insecta > Hymenoptera > Formicidae > Atta > Atta colombica. The sequence goes on along the minus strand of NW_017259192.1, from coordinate 1,050,115 downwards.
TTCTTTCTTTCAAAGATTTCGGAAATTGTACATATATAGATTACGAGTCTCATTATATGCTGTATATTTGCAGGTTACGATTGGACGTTACTTCCGGTAACTTCGCGCGCCGGCGGACGAAGAAGCGCCCACGTGAAGCGCCCGATGAACGCCTTCATGGTGTGGGCACAGGCGGCAAGGCGAAGATTAGCCGATCAATATCCACAATTGCATAATGCCGAGTTGTCGAAGACGCTGGGAAAATTGTGGAGGTAATCTAGATTTGACCAGACTGTAGATAGATACATGTAATTGTCAAAGAAATCAAGTCGCAGTTTGCATTTTGTTATAGAGTGACTTCAAAATCTTGGTGTAGCTTTAAATTATCATAACTTTCATTCTGTGTATTTATGATAAGATTAATCTGTAAAAGGAGTAAGTGAAAGAATGTACTTCAATTTTATATATGCATTAATTTATTCTTCTCGAATTATTGCTTCTCAGTATGTACATCGTCATTGTATATAAATTGGGATATAATTTTAAAGTTCTATGAATATGTTTTACAGTTATTTACAATAATACTTTAAATCACATTATTCTAATCCATTAATTGTCTAAAGAAGGAAGCTTTCCTAAAAATAGAAGAATCAAACGAAGAAATATTGATAATCATTTTTTTTTTTTTTTTTAATCAAACCGATTTATCTGTTCCGCGCGGAAAGAATGATTTGATTCAAGTATTTACAAATTTAGCTATAGATATAAATTTCATATTATTTTGTTGAACTATCAAAATAATTATGTATAACAGTCTCAAGCATGATAAGTAATGTTGCAAAAAATTAAAATAATTATTTTGAGATCGGTAGCTAAATTTTATTTTATTCAGTATCATTAAAATCTTCTAAGATGCTTCTGAGCAGACTATTAAATTGTTAGTCAATTTAATTTGTAATATTATTACAGTAATTCAGTTGCATTTCAAGATCGAAAAATTATTTCAGCGCGCAGTTTAAATAACTACATATGTAGTACATAAATTCACGCCAAATTATCTTATATAAGCACTTAAGATCCAACTTGACTGTTAAAAGCTTTATTTCTTACTTGTTGTGTAATCACATTTATAGTCAAGAAATTCTTTAATAGCTAAATTTTTAGATACGTATACTCTTCAGCAAAACTATCTTTTCCATACATAAAGTTCGATATGTATCTTAAGCAGGTACATATTCCTTGCATTAAGTAGCAATATCGGAGATTGCGAATTGTATTTTGTTGCAGGATCCTGAGCGACGGCGAGAAGCAGCCGTTCATCGAGGAAGCCGAGAGACTGCGGAACGCACACAAGAAACAGCATCCGCATTACAAGGTAAATGATCACCGAATTAACCGATTGACGACATATAATCGCGACGGAATTACGCATTCGCATCTTAATCGCGCATCATTAGGAATAATATGAGGAATGTATCTCGTGCGTTACGAAATCGCACGGCCGGTTTGCGATCGAGCGGCCTGATTCGCGCGCGATGGCGGAACGAATTAGCGCATGTAAAACGCGCATTCGTCTCTCTTAGTGCTCGAGTGGTTAATCGAGGCTCGATCACTCGAGCGATTTGAATCCCACCGCGCCGCGTGTCGGCAATGATTTACGAGAAGGGGAAATGAATTCACCACGATGAAGCCATCCGTGTCGCCGCTCTATGCGAGGCGAGAAAGTCGAGCGGTGACGAGACGCGGGATGCGGAAAAACCGGAGCTTTTACCGGTTTCAAGCACAATGTTAAATTTATAGTGTCATGTTTAACCTAATTTAAGTCGCCTGCTCCTACCACTCTTACCCAATCTATCATTATTTTATGCTAAAACAATTAAACTTGACACTATAGTGAATTAAACTTGACACTATAGTGTTAAATTGACACTCATATATAGTGTTAAATTTAATCATGTTTTAGTATAAAATAACAATATATTGAGCAAGCGATTTAAAGTAGATTAAAGATTGATTAACAATGTAGCTTTATTGAAAAAAGAAAAATTTGTCCTAGCATTTTTATCTCAGCGGTGAAAAAAATGAATTATAACATAATGGTTTTTTAAAAAAAATTATTTTTTAAAAACGTTATATTAATTAAAAAAAAAATCTTAACTTTTTTAGAAACTGTCATAATAAAGTTATTTAGCATATTTATTCTGTTTAATATTTGTTTGATTTTTTTTTAAATTATAATTTAATTTGTATCTATTTTCTCAAATACTGATAAATCCAAAAACAATTAATAATATATATTTAATGTTGTTAAAAATAATGATTTTAATTAAAATGTAAAAATACACCACAGGTGATCATTTATGTAAAAAAGATCAGATGACAATTTCCGGATTAATCTAATTCGTTTAATTTGATTATACAAGATTTATTAATAACAAGATATGTAGATATGTGCGTGAAAGACAAAATTATACGCATAAAATGATGTCTAAAGATATTTGAATTAGAAAATATGACATTAAATGCAAAATGGAAAGAAAAACGTGATAAGTGAATACATATTATATAATAAACCGAGATGTACAGGACAAAACACAAAACAACCTTGAAATTTTTTTATGTAAATTTGTTACATGTCATTATTTTTGTGTCCATTTACTAAATTACAATATTAATTTATTTATGGATTATTTAACAGATTTCAGAGCAGGATATTAAATAAAAAAGCATTCTTTAAAATTAAATTCATTGATTCTTCACTGCAATCATATCGGGATACATCAGAAAATTACACAAAATATTTAAATATACAGTACAAAAAAAGAATTTATACAATTTTTCACTACTCATAACGCAATATGATTCCAGCGAGACCTAATTTGAGATGACTAATTCAAACACAATATGATATCGTTCGTAGTATCAACCTCGTCGCAGGAAGCCGAAATCGGACGATCAGATGGGTATTATCGTGCACAGAGGCGGTCTTCCATCACCGGGGACTTCTCTCGATTCTTCGGCCAGTTCCTCGGACTGCACCTACGCCCGTTTATATCCGGACGCTGGTGTGAAGGCGTACGAGCGACCGACAGCCTATCATGAACCGAAATCTAGCGCTTACGACTTAGCTCGACCGGTCTGGGTCAACGAGACAGTCGCCAAGTATCCCGCTGTCGATCATCCTAACAAGTCGACGTACGAGACGACAACCAGAAGCTACGCTGAGGCAAAATGTCACGAAGTAGCCAAGTACCATCACGAGATGACCGGCACCAAATATCACCACGAGATGATCGGTACTAAGTACCATCATCATCATGAGTCGGCAGCGACCAAGTATCCGGATTTGCAGACCAAACCCTATGATCTGCCCAAATACCCGGAAGCCAAGGGATATCCGGATGGTCTCAAGTACTCCACGGAAATGAGTAGCAGCACGGCCGTGGCCGCAGCCGCTGCGAAGGCGTCCTACACTTGTGTACATGGACAATACTACCCTACCGCGGAGGGATACACCGTGCACAGTGAAGAGAACGATTACCAGCCGCAGAGTATGTCGACGCATCCTTCTTTTTACCCTTATATATCAGCATCCATGACGCAACCGCCGTATTACATGGGACCCCGATAGATTGTAAGCAGAAGATGGGAGACGACACGAGACAATTCTTGAAGATATTCACAAGGACTTTCACAATGAGATTACGCATGTCGAATAAAATAAAATCATTGTCTTACCAATCGAATAGAAAACTATTTTTTCTATGAAATTGTTTCATGATAAATGAAAGCAAGTTCGTGTCATCCTTCCTTCTGACTGCGAATCGTGTTTCACTCGAGTCTTAATATTATGCAAAAATTTTGCAGCGATGCGTGTGTGTATGTATGTGTGTGGATATGTGTGTGCGCTTAATGAAACTCTGTAAAATACTTAAACGCGGTTGTTGTACTTAACAATAAATTGATGACATTAAATTGGTAAATTTAATTATTTTACAAAGCGAGATATATTGTTCGATCGCCTTGTAATTCTTTTTTTTTTTAATTTATTCTTTTCTGTAAACTCTGTGACACAAATAAAACAAATCTATCTAAGCACTCTTGAGTTATAAAGTTCAATATGTAATGTTTAAGTTTTTTGAGATTATTTACAAAAAAAAAGAAAAATAATAGAAAACATTTTAAACACAGAATTTACGAGCAGATTCATAAATTACATAAAAAATTATAATAATGTATATATTAATGTGTATATATTAACTAAAATATATCATCTCACAAAATTGCTAGTGACTAGGAGAAAAATTTAACCGCAATTGAGTTAAAATTATGAAAAGAAAAAAAAAGAGGAACTATGCGAGTATATGCATGCACCTCACACAAATCATGTTTACAATGTGAGCGGGCGGAAAAAAGGCAATCTAATATCACATTTGTCGAGACATTGGCGGCAAGTACCGGTGAAGAAATAACTATAATACACGCTATGTAACGATATAATTGCTAGGCTAATTATGTAATCATTAACCGAGCCAGCGGTAAATCGTCGATAATTACACCAAACGTAAATGTGTATGTGCGCGTGGGACAATTCCGCAACCAGGTACTTTTTTCGACGATAGATGATATTCCTTAATCTTTCTCTTTAGTTCTTTTCTAAACTGGAGTCGCGTCCAATAATAGTTGCTAACTCCTGCACCACATCTCGATTCGCATGCATGAACGCCTTCGCGTTCCAGATCATATGCACCAGTATTTCGTCACTCTTCTCGTCCATGGCAACTTCTGTCGACAGCTGTGGATTGAATCTGTAGTATGGTACGCCGATCATGGAGCACCAGGTGCGAGCGCGATCGACCACGCGGCCATCGCTGGCTGTAGCCTGATCGACCAGTAGCGTGCCCAGCGCAGAGATACCGAACGCGAGTTTGGCGGTGTCCCAGAGACTCTCTGGCCGGAAAACGTCAATCTCATTCAAGGTATACGTAGTCGGTATGAGTCCTGTACCAAGAGAGACCACTAACGACAGCGGTATCACCTCATTCTCGCGGTTAGTAGCCTTCAGCGCCAAATTATACTCGTGGATCTCTGTCATGGCATCTAGGGTAGGATTATTAGCGATCAAACCGCCGTCTAGGAAACGACCAAATGCCCGGAAATACGATGGCGCCGCGCCGGTGGCCCTCGCCGCTTTCCAAAGTAACTGCTCCTGTGGCGATAATGTCGATTTGAACATTCCGTTCTCCGGTAACTTCAAAATCATACTAGGCGCCTCGTAATTGCGAAATAGATGAAGATCCACGGGCTTACGATCGGCGAGTACGCCCGTGATCATTATTTTTGGTTTCTGGATGTCCGCCATGACGGTGTGGGCGCCGAGGCATTCTTTCAACACTTTCTCTAGACCCTCGCTATTGTAAGGTCGCGAGCCCACGAAAGCGTTCTCCTTGATACGAAAGTAGAGAGCTTGACATTCCCGTAGGGACTTACCCGCGGCGAGACCAAGCGCCAGGATACCGCCGGTAGACGTGCCAGCTATCCAATCAAAGCACTGCACCACGGGTTTGCGTAGCACTGATTCAATCTCCAGCAGCGTCTGTATGAGCACCAATCCTCGAATACCGCCACCATCGAGACAAAGTAACCTACCACCCTTGATCTGTTTATGGTTTCCATACTCGGCCATTTTTTCCATGCCTGATACGTGAAGCATCTGATCGAGAATCGTGCGCGGTACATACTGTGGCGGTTCCGACGGTGCGATACCAGTGTAGTTCTCGTCATGCTTGCAGCCGAGATGACAATTTTTCATCTCCGATAGACATCTTTGCGCGCCTACCGCATCCAGCAGATAGATTATCTTGTTACCTTCGGTAGTATCAACGTTCGCTTTGTGCCTAGGCGTTTCCGCCTTCCAATTCCGCGCATCGACATCAGAGCCGAAGCCGATAAGCGCCTGTACGATAGCCGGTGTTTCTGCCTCCACTGCAAGATGCAGCGGTGTATTGCCATCATTATCGACAATGTTGACAGACGCCATATGACTTAGCAAGGCGACTACGCAGGGCAGTCGTTTGCGCATCACCATTACATGCAGAGCAGTACGCCCGTCGAAGTTGAGCGCGTCGATGTCGCAATTGGTGTCGATCAGCGCCGTGATCACTTCGCGACTACGTGACCAGTGCAATGGTGTGCCACCGAATTTCATGTCCTCTGCGTGAAGCACGTTCGGCTTGTTGTGTAAGAAATCGCCAACATAACCGGGACTGGAGGGCTGACCCTCGGAAGCAGATATGTTCACATCCGCACCAATCAGCAGGAGTGCTTTTACGCATTCGGGCTTATCGTTCAGACAAGCAACATGCATAGGAGTGTGACCGTTGCTGTTACGACTGTTCAAACTGTTTGGAAGACCAGAGCCCAAAGCAAGAATGATCTCTTTGGTGGATGTAGCTGCATAATGATAAACTGTGTTCGCATTATGATCCAAATGTTCCAGCGAACTCTTCGCTGCTATCAGCATCTCGACGGTGCGCAAATTATTAGTTTGTACGGCGACTTGCAGAGGCGAAATACCAGTTTCTGAGTCCCCGCTGTTGAGCTGACTGTTGACGATCGCGTGCATGAATGCATCGTGGAGAGCAAAGTAGGCTGCTAAATGTGCTAGAGTCCATGTGGGGTGTTCTACCAGAGTGTCGCAGAGTTTTTGAATTTTTCCAACATGGCACATCTTTCATTCAGAGAAAAAGAATAAGATTAATTATTATCAATTATACATATAAAATTTTTTTTAATAACAAATCATTTTTAAATTGTGTATGGAAGATAAATGTATAATATGGGAATATTATTTCTTTAATGTATACTTTTTGTTTATACAATATATAAATATAAACAAAATATGAATAAACATTACCTCACGTACTATCTGCACAAGTACAGGGACTTTGTCTTTATATATTAAGAATCTTGTCTCTGCACCATCTAGAGTTTCTGATCGAAACAAACTGAAAACAAAATATTGAAAAGTCAAGAAGATATCAAAGTTTTGAAAATTCAATAAAAATCAACAGAAAAATGATAGATAATATAAAATACAAACATTCTGCTATCGGTAAATAAATTCAAGACAAATGTTTTTATGAGAATTATCAACTTAAATAGTAATGTAACTGCTTCCAAGACAGAAAATTAATACAGATTAATTAATTACAGAAAAATAATACGTAACATACTTAAATATAATTTACTTTTTCAAATTTTTTTAAAAGTTCATGTATCCACAAGTCTGTTACAAGTTCATTACAAACATCAAATTTATTCAAAATATATTCAAAGTCTTAATAATTATATATTTCAATAAAGATCACTAAAAATAAATCCAAGATTTGCTTATTATAAAATCACTTCAATAAAATTCATATTCTTCAAAAGAAAATTTCTTGTTTTGAATATAATAAATTTTTCTAAACTTTATAATGAGTATATTTTAAGATTATTAAGAAAATATTCTTTGTTAAAGAATCATTATTTGAAAGAAAAAAAGGTAACTGATAATGAATACTTAATCACTTTTCTTAGCAGTAGCATATAGAGAAAATTTTCCTTTAAAATTTACCCTAAAAATATAGTAGTGTGATAGTGTGTATGTGTGTAATATAATATTTGAAAGATTTTTATCATATACTTCAATAAAATTAATCAAATTTATTTTATACTTTATTGTAGTTTTATTAATGAATGAGAAAGATTTACATTAAAATTTTTCGAAATACAATGATGTCTCACACTATTACATTTTCAGGATAAACTAAGAAAAAATTCTCTCCATGTAGAATGATATTCTTCTGTGTGTAGTTATTTATATATTTCATATAATTTATAAAAAACACATATTCTTATAATTATAATATTCTTTTACGCCAAAATAATAAATCAATAATAAAATATACCTGTATGCTTGATGTAAGGTCTCCGTACATGGCCTGTGTAGGACAATCTCGTATTTGTCCTGATTCTTACCGCCAGGGCCGTAGAGAACAATGCCGTCCTCACGGGAATGTATATGCCGATTGCTGTACTGATCTGGCCGCACCTCCTGGATGACATTCGGCGGTGTGTCCGAGAAGACGATGTTCCGCAGAACATTGTTTGCGATCGTGCCAAGCCAGGCCATGGTGATACCGGTGCTGTCGACGAAAGCGAACTGAAGCGAACGGGAATGAGACGTGGATGCTTTTACCGCGCGAAAACGTTACACAACTTCCCGTTACTCATTGTGTCGCAGGAACGCAGCATGACAGTTCGGTTGTACTTTGCACTCTGTCTCGTTTTGTCTCGACTTCGTTGTTCGATCGTTATTTCTTTAAATGAATGGTAGTAATGACAGTATAGATAATAATAGGGAACTGAGGGAACAAGATTAACAAAGTATAGGAACTGTACTCGATATAGTAAAACTAAAGCGAGCTGAGAGGCCTCGCGCGGAAAAGATACCAAGTACCCAAATCAAAAGGATTGTTCTTTTTAACTGAATTTTTTAATTGTTTTTGCACAGTTCATCTTTTATCGTTTTCTTTTTCTTTTCATACTGAAGATGAATTGTTCAATTAAAAAGAACAAATCTATCAACATAAAATATTTATGTAAATTATTTTTTAAAATATTTTATAAACATCTGTAAAATATTTAATTATTACATTAATAATGGTTTACAAAAATACTTAAGAAATGTACAAATATTGTAAAAAAAAGATATTTAAAAAATTTCCTGGACATATTCATATTTTAGAAATAATTCACGAAAAATTTCTGAAATATTTCAAATTTTACAATGAAATATTAATTTTGGATAAATATATATTCAGATGTTAAGAAGATAAAGAAAGAGAAAGCAAAGATGTTGAGTGGAAATAGTATAAGATAAGTAAAGAAAGGCTGCGTTTTGTTTCACGCATGATACGCATGATATGCATCATTTATCCTTGTTTAACATTCGGTGAATGACAAGAATAAATAATGCAGCATGCGCGTCATGCGTGAAACGAAAACACAGCACAAACTACAATCATTAATTAAATAGACTTACAATTGATTCCTTCAGAATTCTGGGGGATTCTTGTAAATAAAGTCAGCAACATTGAAAAAAAGCGTAGAAATTAATCGAATTGAATATCGAAAACAATCGATCCTTCGATAGTCGATAGCAATCGATCCTTCAATAATCCGCCCTTCCATTTTAAATTCAAAAGGATTGTCAAGGCAACGGCAGGATAAACAAACGTGACGCATTTCGCGTTTCGTGCAACAGTTTCAACTGTGAAAAGAAATTTAAAGATAAATGATAGAAAATATTATTTAAGATGTTACAAAATATTTATAATGTAAGACAATGATTGTCGCGTTCGAAGTTCCATTATTCTTTTTTGTAATGATTAGGTAAACTGCCTGCTTGTCCATGCTAATTTTAAAAATCAGCGATGCCCTTATTCTTCAATAAGTTTTCCCCCAAGAAGACACCAACTAGGAAGGCGTCCGTTTTCCTGGCAAATAAAAATTTAAGCCCTAAACGAATAGAGAAGGAACTCGGCCCAGAAGTGGGTCCTATACGCCTCCGCCTTGGAGATCAGGAAGCTATTTTTGAGGCTGGCCTATGGATTCCAGGTGAATAACATTCATTTACTAAACAGAAACTTTTGCATTTTTATCTCAAATAATAAAAAAATGAATAATTTTGCTCTAGAGTCTGGTAAGGTGGGAGGTACTTTCAAAGAGAATGAAAAATTAAAAAAAGAAGTGAGGCGATTGGAGGAAGAGAATAATCTGTTAAAGCTAAAGTTTGATGTACTTTTAGATATGGTAATCTTTTTTTATATAATACTTTTTAAAAAATTATAATAAATTTATTTTTGAAACAATATATAATATATAAGATATATAATAAAATTATAATAATGAATCTATAAAATATATATATGCGTATGTGCGTGCGTGCGTGCGTGCGTGCGTGCGTGCGTGCGTGCGTGCGTGAGTGAGTGAGTGAGTGAGTGAGTGAGTGAGTGAGTGAGTGAGTGAGTGAGTGAGTGAGTGAGTGAGTGAGTGAGTGAGTGAGTGAGTGTGTGTGTGTGTGTGTGTGTGTGTGTGTGTGTGTGTGTGTGTGTGTGTGTGTGTACACAAGAAAAAAGTTTATCAAATTAAGAATAAAAGTAGAACGTAATAAAAACATATAATGATAAACATATAATGATATCGACAATTACATTTTATATTTTTTACAGTTAACACAAACAACTGCCGAAGTTCACTCACAAAAGGAAGAATTAGAGAAACTAAAAAATTTTTCTCTTAACAAAAAAGTTGTCGTTTGAACCATTAAACATTGTTACTTGCTTACTATATAAATAGAAACTATAAAACTAGAATATCAATAAGAATTATAAAATAACTATAAAATAACAATAATTTATTATCAAACTTCTTTCCAATAGAAGTCTTAATAGTTGTAAAAGAGTTACAAGGCAGAAATCAACTCTTACAAATAAAAAGTATTTGACACGTTTCCATTCTAATTAAGCTTTTTATAACGCTAATCATTACAATCATCACTGTATATTATTTACATTCCTGTTTTCGAAAAATTTTATCGATGTAACTCATGAGGGAGAGATAACGTGTGTGAGTGACTATATTTGGACATTTGTATCTCATGTGACCTGTGAAAGAATATATAACACAAAATGTAAAATATAATATGTACAATTTGAATATGATAATAGATGTAATTGAGAATAATAAAAATGTTATTTTAAAAAATTAATAAAAGAAACAAAAAGAGAAAAGTAGAGTCCAACCGAAACTTTTGTCGAAACTGAACCAAAACACTCTACATGTCAATTTCAACCGAAACCAAAATTAAAAAATAGGAATCCTATAAAGGCCATATGTATTGGATTGTCCGGAAAGTTCATGCCGATTTTGAAGGAAAATTGAAATGCAGAAGATTTAAATTTTTAATTTCATTTATTAAATTTAAATCTTTTGCGGCATGAACTTTCCGGACAACCCAATATATAGACATTCCCTTGTATCATATTTCTTTATAAATATCATAATTTACTGAAACAATAATTAAGTTTGGGCCCAAATAAAAAACCGAAATTTTGGTTGTGTCAATTTTGGTCAAAAAATATAAATGCTTTTTCTTCATAAATCATCATAATTTAATTATTATATGAAACGCATATTAAAATTAATATTTATAAAAAAGAGTTATGGTTTCAGTCAAAATTGACATGAGTGTTCGTTTTCATTTTTGGTAAAAGTTTCAGTCGGAACTGTAAAGAAAAGAAAAGATAACAAAAAAATGAATTCTTCAAACTTTCTTCTTCATTATTACCTTCTATTCCACAAATTCCACATTTTCTTCCACGCCTGATAAGTTTGGACTTTTTGGCGTTTTCAGGAATTCGGTTATCATCCTTATCTGCCCACTTGAAAAAATGACAAGTGGAAGTTGGACCCTTGGGACATCTATAAAATAGTCGTCCCTTTTTAGGGCTATCTTTGTAAATCATCATCCTAAAAAAATTCGCAAAATTATTTTTATATTAGATACATAATGAAGCTGCTAATTAGCAACATTAAGACTTTAATTAATTAATTAATCATTAACGTCATGTGTTATTAATCGTAAAAAGTTTTGTTATTTTTTCTGATCGAAGATTTTACTTTTGAGCGGGCTGATTACAGTTACACATAATATTTGTGGATGGATTGTCCCTAGAATTGTCCTTAGAAGTGCTAGGGCGAGAAAAGTTACTATCGCTGTTTTTGTCTGGTCTTGATACCATTGAACGTTTCTTCTCTGCGTTATCTTGAAATTTTGCACTATCCTCATTTGCCCATTTCAAAAAGTTGCAAACGTTTTCACTGCATTTATAAAATAGACGTCCTGGAATTATAAATATTATCCAAAGTAACTTACGTGACAAATTATATTTATATACGATTGCCACTTACTCTTATTTGATCCAAATTGTTCAGCTCTTAGAACAGCAGGTTTTTTACAATTACACATAATGTTGCGAGAATTACTGGACGCAGCTTGAGCTGATTTGTTCGCAAAATTGTTGAAAATACCGAAATTAATCGAGGAAGTATGATTTTTTTTATCCTTTAATGCTGTATTGTCATTGGCAGTATTTGATCTATTTGATTCATTTAACTGAAAAATGTTCGAATTCTGATTTTGCGCATGTCTTCCCGATGAAGTGCTAGGAGTTTCTATCAAGTTAAAATCGTTATTATTTCGACCAAAGTCTGTATTAATAGAAGTAGCTGTACTTTGCAATTGGGATGTACTTGGAGTAATAGGAGAGATCAATGCGTCCTTCATATTATTTTTCTTTCCCTTCTCTTGCATTACATCTTTCTCACCTTCCTCAAATTTTTCAAGCCACTCTTTCATCATCTCAATTCTCGTATCCCATACACATTCCACATCTTCTCTTTTATTATCCATCTTCGTTTTTTCTAACTGTCTTATCTCGTTTTTAATTTTATTATATTCTTCGCATGTTACTTCTAATTTCTTTATTCTTTCTTTTAATTTATTTTTTTCCTCTGTCCAATCTTTTTCCCTACATCTCATTTCATCTTTTAATTTCTCCATCTCTATCTTTATTTCTCGTTGCACATTTTCAAAAGCATTCATCACATCACATATTATTTCTTTCCTATAATTACCTTGCTCTTTCACATTCATCCTCCTTTTTTAATGACTTTCGTGAAATATTTGTTAAATATGAATACAAGAATCGATTTTCTCAGAAACTTTCAAATATTTTAGATCCTTGCAATATATATACTTGCAATGATAATTCATTTGATACAACTGCATTCCTGTTATCTTATCGACCTAGTCAAGAAATCTGTCCTTCGTTGCAAAAGATATTCCTATCTTGTTTTTTACATTAATGATCTCTTCTTTTTAGTTTACACAATTCATCTTTCTTCTTCTTCTTTCCTCAAAGACAAAGAAAATATAAGAAGAGTTGATGCAAGATATTCAGCTAAAAAAACAAGCCTTAGATAAGTCACAAGAACAAAAACTTAAAGTCTCACTACAAATGCTTTGAAGTGTCTTGAGTGCGGTCAATCGAGTCTTTTAAAGTATTTTAGCAGTAGATGCGATATCATAAATATAGATCTCAAAAAGTCCGGAAGCGGTTGAATATCTCGAAAACAAAACATTTTTAAGAAAAATGTTTCAGATAAAAGTTGTAGAATTACGAATCTATTTACTAATTATATCTGTTTGACTTTAAATGGCGTCGCTAAGATTAGATCAAAGTCATATCGATTTTTTTAAACAAAACATCTTTGTATTCCAGAATTTAATAGCTGACCTTGTGAGTTTTTCAAAACATTTTAAGAGTCTTTTTTTAGTCAGTACTTATTAGAGTTATCAAGCTTGAAAGTTATAGTATCACCGATATTAGCATTATCCAAGATGTTCGATCGATGGCTAAAACTTCTTGAATGTTGTTCAGGATCATGACTTAGGTAACATTTATTAAAATCAAGGTCATTGGAGATGTTCCTCTCATCTTCATTTTCACGTAAAATGAATTTTTAGTGCAAAAACAAAAATAACAGAAACAATTTGCAATTAACAATCTATTAAAATTAAAATTTGATGTACTTTCAGATACAATAATTTTTTATGTTATGCCTTTCAAAAATTAGAAAATTAATCTCTGAGAAACAAAAAGTATATATTTTGAAAAAGTTTATCAATATTATAACAGAACGCTAATAGAAACATATAATGATAATTGTTAATAATGATGTTAATTTTTTATAATTAACGCAACAATCGCACTTCACTCACAGAAAGAAGAAAGTTAAAGAGAATGAAAAACAATTTTTCTTATAACAAAGGAATTGTCATTTAATTTATTAAATATTATTATTTACACTGCTTATTAGGATGATGGGATTATGAATGAAAACTATAAAATGACACTAAATGATTATCAAACTACTTCCTATCTTAACACTTGTAAAAAGCAGTAGTTGTCATAAAGCAGTAGTTAAGTCTTAGAAATAAAGTTGTATTTGATACTGCTTTATTCTAATTAAGTTTTTTACAATTCCAATCATTATAAACTGTACATTATTTACAATACTGTATTGAAAAAAATTCATTCGTCAGTCCATCGCGTTATTCGGACATTTCTTCCTCGTATGACCTGTAAATAAGTAAAAAATGAAAAATATATAATATATAATATAAAAATATATAATTTAGATATGATAACAGATATAATTGAGGATATAAAATCTATTTTTGACACAATTAAGAGAAAGAGAAAGAGAAAACAATATTTAAAAAGTTCTTTAAATATTACCTTCCAATCCGCAATTTCCACACTTTCTCTTGCCTCCGGTGAGTTTGGGTCTTTTAGGGGCATTGCTTTTTTGTGAAAATTTGCTACGTGCTTTATTTCCTATTCCTCTTGCAGTGGAATTGCTCCAGTCCGTGTGACTATTGTTGGTGTCATCTTCATCTGTCCATTTGAAAAAATTACAAGTGGAGTTTACACCCTTGGGACATCCATAAAATTGTCGTCCCTTATTAGGGCCATCTTTATGAACCGTTAACCTACAGAAACAGAATATTTTTACATATATTATATTAAAGATATAAGATCTGCTCTTTTTAGCTGAACTTTTTGCACGGTTCATCTTTTCTCACTTTCTCTCCAATAGAAAAGGAAGAAAGATGAACTATGCAAAAACTTTAGAACAGATCTATAGTTAATGTTAATGCAACAATAATAATTATGATTTCATCACTCATTAATTAATTATTAATTGACAATATATTAATATTAATATATTAATATTAATATGGCCAGCCGAGAAAATTTATCGTTGGAGATTTTACTTACTTTCGAGCGGGCTGATTACAATTACACATAACATTATTCGTAGACGGATTTCCCCAATCGTTATTAGAAGCACCAGAAAAATGAGCACTATCGTTGTTTCTATTCCAGTTAGGTTCCCAAGTGGAATGTTCGCTCTCTGTGTTAGACTCGGCGCTGTCAGATCCCCACAAAAAAAAGTTACAACCGCTTCCCTGGGGTTTAGCGCATTTGTAAAACAGACGTCCTGAAATTGCAAATGTTATTCAAAGCGACTTATGTGACAAATCATAAACTTACATACAGTTACTCACCTTTATTTGGTCCATCTTTTCTAACTGTTAACTGAATCGCAGTCTCATGACAGTGACATATAATCTCAGCATTATTGTCTGTATTACCCCATATATCTTTTACATTATTCGTATTGCGAGAATTTCTGAACGTAGATTGATTTGCTCTGTTCCCTGGATTGTTGAAATCACTTGAATTAATCCAAGAAAAATGATTTTCTCTATTGTCCGATGTTGTATTTCTATTGACAGTATTTGACCTATTCGAGCTATTCGGCTGAGAAATATTAGAATTCTGATTTTGTGTGTTTGGTCTGCTGGATGATACGGTAGAAGTTCCGATCAAGCCAACATTGTTGTTATTTCGTACAAATCCTGTACTATTAGAAACTGGCTGGGTATTTCGTGATTGAAATGTATTTGAGGTAGATTGAGATGTACTTGAGGTGGAATTTAATGTATTTCTCGTATTATTGTGAGCAGTATAATTCGTTCTTCCAGTTTGTTTAATGCAATCTTCTTTAATGTTTAACATTTCGTTAAATATAGTATCACAGCCTATACAAGTTGTGTGAGAGGTACCGTACATGGGTATCACATTCCTGACTAATTTGAATTTTAATTTGTGTATATTTTCTGTACACTGAAAATATTAATCGTACACAAATTTAATAACTTATGAAAACATATATACTTATGTGAAACACATAAAATACAGCGAGCAAAGATATTTACCCGATTGCATGTTTCATTTAAAACTTCAACATCTTCTACCGTTTCTGGAAACCAGATCACGTTGGTACATTCTGGATATCCCGTACAGGTGATATATTTTCCTCTGCCTTGTCGTCTCTGTTTTAGAACCATGTCAGAGCCACATTTTGGACATTTAAATATAGTACTAATCACTGGAGTATTAAGCTGTATTTGCTCGGTTTGAAGAGGTCTCTCATTAAGATAGTGTGCTAAAGAGTCGTCTATCAAATTGGCGCGTTCTATAGCCACTTGGAACACTTCGCGATATTTATTAATTTGATTTTGTAATACTTCATTTGGGTTTTTCTTACTTTCGCATATCCTATGATAATAAAATATGATAAAAACAGATTTATACATAACCATACAGAATAATAGTAAATTTGATTGAATGCACTAGTATGCATTCGTGCATATTAAAACCATTGTATACTAATTTATATAAAGTGAAGTGCAAATATTTTAAATAAACGTTTTTAAAATCATATAGAAATAAGTTGAACTTTAATCCATTTCTATTAGGTATGGGAAAAAGTTCGTGGCGTTTTCTCCGTTACATCTAACGGGAAAAACGCCACGAACTTGTTCTCACACCTAATATATTTCAAACAATTATAAGTGGAAATTAAATTGATAAAAATTTCAAATAATAAGAATTTGTATTAAACACATATCTTCTTTACGTCAATTTATGTAAGACATTAATTAATGTGTACTAGTGTGCATCTAATTGGCTATAAGAGATTATTTAGTGATACATTAGGTTGGCTTACAATTGTAAATCTTTTTCTAAATCCGCACGCAAATGCGGCTTGGACATTTGAAAGCCCATATTATCGTAACCCATGACCAAACCAATTCCCAATTTGCCTGGCATAAAATGTTGAGTATCCGTTAAGCCCACATATTGCCTGGATTTGATGGTATCAATATGGTCAGCATGAGTAGCGTCCGTACCGATGCCGTGTTTGTCCATTAATGCGATCAACTCAGCCTCGGTTAATAAATTTGGTGCTGAAGTTTTCTCTTCTACCATATCAATGCTAGTTGGTCGAAAAACTTGCCGCTGTTCATAAGAATGAATCTGCTTGTTACTCCATTTTTCGTATATGTATACATCGAGATAATTTTTCGTTATGATTTCAAGACCGTTAGCCTTGAACTTCTCTCCCGCTATATCAATTTCCACCGTTGTTTCTCGGCCCTCCGCATTCTTTGATAAACAAGCCAGAAAATGTCGAACCACAAATTCATAGACTTTCGCTTCGTTTCCTATTGATAAATTTGCAACTGACTAACACAGTCGAGTTAATGATAAATAACTCTTACAGAAATTTAATATCAAAAGGTGATTAATTGGTTATTTTGAATATTAAAAATATTATTTATCAATGCTTTTATTCAAAATAAGTAATTCCCAGCATTAAATTGGCCAACAGATATTAGATTTCTATAAGAGAAGACTATAAGTACTATAAACGGACCATACAAATTGTCGGTATACTTTATAGGATGAATAGGAGGATGCGCTTGATCGCTTTTCTTTCCTTGTCTGGGAGTTATTCCAGATTCCAGTAAATTTTGCGCAAAGTTACCCCATTCCTGATTGTTTATTTGTTGTTCCACTAAAGATCTTAGATTCAATTCCTTTGGAAATATATTCGTTTCCGTGCGTGGGTAACTAATGAAACCTTGGGTATATAATCTCTCCGCTATCCTCATTGTCTCCTTTGCGTTTATGCGTAACTTACGAGAGCCTTGCTTTTCCAATTCCTGAATTGATAATTTTTAAAATAAAATATTAAATATCTCGCAACTTAAATACATCTTAACTTAGTTACTTACAATAGTATCCAGAGGTAAAGGTCTCCATTTGCTTTTTGGTTTGCATGTTACTTTCTCCACTGTAGCTTCCGGCTGTTCTAAGCAAATGTCCAGAAATATTTGGCAAGGCATTTTTTCAAACAATCTTACTCTGACCCATTTGAATTCTACAGATATCCCTTCGCGATCGTCCATCACTTTTAGTTTCCAATATGGTTCAGATTTGAAGCGATCGATGGCAAGAAACCTCTCGACTACAAATCCAAGCGTTGGAAACTGACAGCTTCCGTAACTGATGAGCAGATCTCCAAGAATGTTGGGAAATACTTTCTGTAATCTTAAGGTCTGAAACCTCGTGAACGCAGCACCTGTCAATATGTTTGTCAATTAGAAGTTTATAACAATAAAGTTATAAAGTTACAGCTCAATCATTCTAATTAATGACATTTAATGAAAGTAGTACCTATTCGTAAATCTAATTCACTTCTTACGTCTACGGCATCACTCATCGCCTTATTTGGCTGTGCCAAATTTTGCAGAGCTCTTTCAACAGACGATCTCGTAATTTCTGAGAATTTTGCTCTAAAACATTAAAAGGACATATATTACAAATCTTGTTAAAAATGTGTAACACAAAAAATAGTTGCGTTCAGCAAAGAAAACTAATCAGTGAGTGAGAGCTCAGTGATTCTTTAATGATTGGTTCTTGTCTTTAATTATTCGCTGGATCTAAAGGTAGGAATCATATTAAAGAACATTAAGCGCTACTGATCAGTTTCCTCTAAACACAATCAAAGTATTAACAATTACCTGTATACACGAATATTAGGCTTGATTGCTTGACAGACTTGAATAACCTCAAAACCTATGTTCTCCCCCTCTCTGTCACAATCTGTCCAAATAATCAATGCATTGCAGAATCGTGCTTCTCGTTCCAAGGTTTTCTTAATATTTTCATGATTCTCTTCCACGCACCGCTTAAATACTGGAGCATCGAATAAGTTTAATGGATGACAGCTGTGCCATTTACGATAAGCGTTTGTAAAATCATAGTTTAATAAATGGCCAGATACAGATGTCATCAGCATTTGGCAGTTTTGGCCCCATAGTTGTACGTTAAATTCGAAGATTTTGTTGTACTTGGAAAAACCTTCTCTCTACAAAAAATAAAATCATTAGTATCTGTTTCTATCAAAATATTTAATTTATTTTTATCTTTCTCTTTTGTAGTTATAAGAAAATGATATGAAGAATAAATTAAACCAAGATTAAAATTAATCTATATTAATAATGGATATAAAAAATATATTTCTCCCTCGGTTTATAAATAATATTAATATTAATATAAATATTAAATAAAGAGATAAAGAGAGAGAGAGAGAGAAATAAAGAGATATTATTTACATAAAATGTAAATAAAGAGATTATATATTGAATAACATGTATAAATAAAGTATAAAAATTGACAAAGCAAGACAATAGTCAACACTGATTTGATTCCTAATTTGAGTAATATATTCAACATAATAAAATTAATAAATAAATGTAAAATAATGTAATAAGCAGATGTTAAAATATTTTTAAATTATGAATGTATAATAATTAAAAAATGAAAAGTTAGACTAGGTTTATCTGATTTGAGCTCTAAAGTCAAAATACAAAGCCAAAAGCAAAAAAGTAATTTAGGTAAGATTTTAGAGATTGTAAAGTATTGATACTTGTCTGATCGACACTTAGCAATACTTTACAGTCCATGAAATCTTTCTTTGTTCTTTTTCAAAGAATTTTGAACTAGTTTTGAACTAATGCAATATGTTAGAGTGAAACAAACTGTACCTGTCTCACTTTAACTTACTGCATCAGTATATATCAATTCAGAACTTAATGTGGAAAAAGAACAAGCCTTATTTACATTGAACTTTTTACATCTTTTTTGGCTCTGGAGCTCAAATTGGACAGACCTAAATTAGATAGAAAAGAATACAATGCAAATGTTACATTATGGTATAATTCTGACAAGTTGTAACTGTTACAAGATAAAATATGAATAGAATAGAATAGAATTTTATTGTACTTCAGCATATTTACAGCCAAGAAGAGGACTTAGTTTATATAAAATTTTTAACTCATCCATACAAAATAAAATATGATTGAATAACGAGAAGTAAGCGAATGATAATCAAGAATTATTACTGAGAAAACGCTCTATTCATATAAATAAATAAATGCTTACCTTTCTGCTGGTACCGTGTGATAAATAACCAGCAATATTTTTAGCAGCATCAGGTTTTTCAGCAACATTGAGGACCTTCATGATGCTCTTTGAACAGTATTGTTTTAATAAGCAAAATGTATAACCAAGGTTTTTGCTAAATAAGTTGCCAGCTTTGCTTTTCAGACCATAATATATCGTACAATTCAATGCGATGGTATAAGACTTAAAAAAGGCCATTACATGATTTTGGCATTGTTGACAATTTTCCGCCTCGAAGATTATAAATTTACTACTTAATTTTTAATACACTCAATTTTTTAATAAACAACAATAAATGATGTATCAATACGCGATTTATCTACTTTAGTTGCGTTACTGGAATGACTAAATCGATAGAAAATAAACGTCCACTTCCATGTTCTATCGCGTAATTTTTTATACAGCTCATCAATAGCGAGACCAAACCTCGCTCTAAAATTCTGTTTACATATCGATCTATGCACATGTATGACACAAGAAACCGTATATATTTTTCAACGTGCAAGAAGTGCAAAAAGTTCAACTGAAAAAAACAAAGTGAAAATTGATGGCAGAAAGTCGAAGATTGGCCGACGTGTCAGCCATGTTCAACATTTTCTGTTCTGATGACCAATCGACACATTCGATAACAAATCCAAAAATAATCGATTCATAGATCGCATTGCTTGAAATCCCTCAAAATTTTTTTTTTATTTAAAATGACAATTTAATAAAATTTATTTATTAAAATGACAACATAATACATAAAATAACATAATTATAATAATATAATAATATGTATAATATATTTAAGCGTGAAAAAGCGAAGAAGCTAAGTGCATAAAGTGCAAGTAACACGAACTTTATATTGCTTGCATTTTACATCCTTTCGCGCTTTTCGCTCTTTAATAATATTATTACATTACAATTATAATTATATTATTATTATATCCATCTCCCTCGAGGAGAGGTAGAAAATTTTAAATAATTAAATTAATGTAACACTGGTACAATTTAGTGGAAATCGATTTATGTATTTTCAGTGTATTAATAAATAATTTAATCCTTTTAATTACATATTCTGTTGTCAAGGTATCCTCATAATTTTCAAATGATTAAATTATTTTTATACTAAAAATACGTGAATTAATGCATTCAATTGCACTCAATGCGCACCAATGTTGCACTAGGTTTCCCAGTGGAAAACCGTAGTGATTTTGCATTTTGTGGGTTTTGGAAGTGAGAAATCACTAAATTGCAGAACGTAGAAAGAACTTGGGAGCAGTGGAGAGTGCGGACGTCCCTCGTTGTTTTTTGCACAATAACTTTCGATCCAATGTGGATTTTTCTCAGGACACACGCACGTGGGTATCAATTGCTGAGTGTCGCGTTACGCTATTATATCACGTTACGTCATCGTCGCGTCTCCGACGAGTAGTCGAGAGATCCGCTCGCGTAAAAGTCGAAACGCGTATACACGTACATACACGTCAGGTTTCTTGTTTGTCACGACGGATTGTATTCTCTTCTCTCCCCCAAATGGTTCGATAATCCGGCCCAAAACGCGATGTTCCAGATATCGTAAGACGCTGATGTTTAACGGTTGTATATTACACATGTTTCTCGGAGAAAGGAAAGGTCACGGAAATCTGACGTGTCGTATCACATTAAGCGTTGCGTTGTGTCGTGTCACGTCATGTCATTGAACGATCGTTTCTACGATCGTGTTTAATTTGCATAATTAATAGACACACAATTACGATTATCATGGTGAAACTTTTTAGAAATTTTTTGTACGAATTGG
>NW_017259192.1:1020923-1028196 GCF_001594045.1 Atta colombica | reverse complement strand
ATATATATATATATATATGAATTCTGAACATTCTAAGATTTCTATAAATTACAAAAAATCATCAATATCAATATATATAAATTACATAAAATTTCTTTAGATTTTATTAGTGCATTTTGTTTCACGATTAATATGATGTATTATTTTATCCTTATTATTCCAAATATTAAAGAAGGTTTTACTTTCCAAGTAAAACAAGTCATTATGATATCAAAATGATTCCAAAATAATCATTAAAAGTCATTTTCCAATTATTCATGACATTTTAATGTTATTTTAATGTTATCGTGACTTGTTCTGCTTAGGTCATTGTATATTACGTGAAATAAAACACATCCTAAGATTTTAAGAAATTACAGAATGAGAAATCTTAGAAATTTTAGAATATTTTAGAATTATATTAAGAATTTTAGAAGAGATGTTCGTATATTTTTTCGGTATTTCTGAAATGTTCCAATTTGTGTAAAAAAAATCCGAAAAATTTTCTAAAAGATTATAAAATTATTCAAAAATTCTGAAATCTTATTAAATTTATATAAAAATTCTAAAAAATATTGAAAATTTTCAGAAAAATATTTGTCAGGACGGACAGAAACATGATCTAAAAGATTGGAAGAATAATCTCATTTTGCAGACAGATCAATTTTTCATACATTTCGTTTTTCTTTTTTCCTTTTCATATGCACGATATGAACTTTATCGTCCACATATATTTTTTTATTAATCTGCAATCAGAATTATTTACAAATGAGAGAAGATCAAATGTTTTCTCTTTGATTTTATGTATTTAATTGTTGGATCTGATGAAAAATTCAAGAATTTTATTTGGAATTTATGGAGAAATTTCACAAAAAATATTTAGTTTGCTATTTATAATCATGAATACTTAAAAAACTATGCGATAATCTTTTGCAACATGTCATTTAATGTAGGATTAGAAAGTCCAATTCTAATTGTCAAAAATCAAGTCCAATTTGATATAAGATTATAGTATATTAATTAATACAGTCTTGACTATAAGCCATAAATATATAATGCATCCAACATTTTGCATTGTTGCATTTTCTTACAAAAGAAAGTAGTAAAAGCTACAAAAGAACCAACAAAGCAAATTAAAAATTGTAAAAATAAATATTTTTTTAATAAAATTGTTTTTTAATCTATTTTTCTTTATTCTTTAGATTCTCTAGAATGTTTGCGTTAATTTGTTGTGCTTCATACTTATGGCCCAGACTATATATTTGTTCTGAGTCCTCGAAATTTTCGTTTCAGCTTTTTCCAAAATTTCATAAACGTACGATCTGTTGATAACAAATTTTGTTAAAATATATAAGTTGAAGTGTTATAATTATATCTTTTTAAAACTTTCATATTTATTAATTATATAATATAAAATTCATAAATATTTTATGTATTTTAGCAATAGAGGACCATTTTTGACTTCCCTTGCTTGATTCGTGGCTGTTTTTAAAATACCAAACATGACGGAGGACATGTTGGGTGCGGACATCTGTAGGGTCTGTCGATCCGAAGGCCTCGCAGACAGACCCCTGTTTCATCCTTGCATATGCACAGGCAGCATTAAATGGATACATCAGGAATGTCTAGTGCAGTGGATGCGCTATTCGCGCAAGGAATACTGCGAACTCTGTGGTTACCGTTTTTCATTCACACCTATATACAGTCCAGACATGCCACGACGTTTACCACTGAGAGATGTCATAGGCGGTTTATTCTCAAGCATTGTTACCGCCGTGAAATACTGGTTACATTACACACTGGTAGCGATCGCGTGGCTGGGAGTCGTTCCATTAACTGCGTGTCGCACATATAGAGCTCTCTTCAGCGGGCCGCTTGATTTAGTTCGGGTAAATGAAGGAAATGCAAAATTAGATTTGTCATATGATAAATTTTTCAAGCATGTTAATTGATTGCAAAATAGAGAGGTTCTTAAATCTTTTTAGCCAACAGGAAAAATTTATCATATGACAAATATATGACATATGAGACGTTAGCTGAAGTTTAGATTAGAAATTGAAATTAACTAATCAGACGAAAAACAAATCAATATCAAGTTTAGTAAATTTTTCTTTGATTAGTTAAATTAAATCTCGCTCTCAATCTCAATCTATAATCTGATACGGGCTGATATCATAATAAATGATCTTAACTTTAATACACACAGAAAAACAAAATTAATAGCATTATTAGTAATTATAAGTAGAAATTAGACAGATAAGAATAAATCAAATAAGAGAAATAGTCCTACCTTCGCTTGAAGTGGATTTTGATGTCTAATAATATTTATATGCAAATTGATAATATTTATTTTCAAAAATTGCTATGAGCTAATACTGTTAATATACCTATTTATTTTTTTCGTGCAGGAAAGTTTGCAATTTAAAAATTAATACTAACAAATTTAATATTGAAATTATGTATTTGCAGATAATGTCGTTACCGATGGATATGCTTTCCACCGAAAGTATATCGTCGGATGTGTTTCACGGTTGTTTCGTAGTTACTTGCACTTTGTTCGCGTTTATCGGCCTGGTATGGCTACGCGAGCAAATTTTACATGCGGGCGGCCCCGACTGGCTTGAAAGAGATATACAACTGCCCCCAGTTGACAATCCCCCACAAGCAAACGCACAACGACCACAACAACCTCAGGAACAACGTGCTATGCCACAAGAAGTCCAGGACAACAATAATGTTCCTCCTTTCATTGATCCACCTATTCCTCAAGAAGGGGAGTTACATAATGAAGGTAATTTGACAAGATGAGATAGACTTTCAGATTTTTAAAAATGATAAAGTGTTATAATAACATGACAAAATTTATATAGTTATTATAACGTAAAATGATAGTGTCTTGCCTTACAAAAATTTTAAAGGCACTGGAAAGCATTGAACTGCTTTTAATACTCAAAATAAGTAATTAATCATCTTGCAGTATTAAATTAATTAATTAGTATTAAATAGGATTTTTTTGTTTCATTCAATCAAATCATAGATCAACGTCCCATATATCGAGAAGTAGCAGAAAACTTGGCCAATAATCCACGAATTGGCGAACCCGAAGATCTGGTGAGAGATGTACAAGCACCAGCTCCTCCCATACCACCCCTTCCAATCAGGGATGAACTCGGCGTAGATGGTGGACAGGCGAATGGCGCGGGTGGCGAGCGTTGGGCGAGAGGACATGCAGTGCAGGCCCATGTAGTAGGTCAGGCGCAGGGTGAAGCCGAGGAGGCCAATTGGAATCCTATGGAGTGGGACAGACCAGCTGAAGAATTAACTTGGGAGCGTCTCTTAGGATTGGACGGATCTCTTGTCTTTCTTGAACATGTCTTCTGGGTTGTGTCCCTAAACACCTTATTTATCATGGTGAGTTTATATAGGATGTTCCAGAAATCGTGTTATAACTGGAAAGGAGGTGATTTCTTATACAGGGTGTCCCAAAATTTTTTGCCAAGTGTGCAGATAGATGGATTAAACTGAATCGAAAAATTTCTACCAATCTTTGCAATTTTCGCAATAGTTAACAAGATATCAATTATTAAAAATTGCCGAATATTGGTCTTTAATAATTTTTTTCTCAAATACTATCAACTTTACAAAAAATAATAACTTTACAAAAAAAACTGCAAGAAACAAAAATTGTTTATTTTCTTCTCATAGAACTCTAAGAACGTTTTCAGAATTTTTACTGCATTTTCTTTTATTTTATATATATATATGTGTGCATATATATACACATATATTGGCAACTATTTTTACCAACATGAGAAAATATGGTATTAAAAAATTCTCAAAAAATTCTCATAACTTTATGAGAAGAAAATAAACATTTTCTGTAAAGTTGATAGTGTTTGAATAAAAAATGATTGAAAACCAATGCTCAGCGATATTTAATAATTAATATCTTGTTAATTATTGTGAAAATTACAAAATGGTAGAGGATTTTTCAATTTAATTGAAAATTATATAAATATTATAAGTAATTCAGTCTATCTACAGTTCACTCTATCTATACAAAAGCGCTTGGCAAAAAATTGCGAGACACTCTGTATAAAAACAAGTAAAAAATATAGAACAAAAGTTTGTTCATGTAGAATTTTGTTTTTGAAAAAATCGAGTTTGATTGTTAAGTACATGTATTGAGTAGCACTTGATAATTTTCTCGATTCACCTAATCTCATTCATCGCTAATTCGTCAGTCTGATTTTTCGTAACTTAAAATAATAAGTAATTTTAATAATATTTATTTTATTAGATAATTAAAAAATTGTTGAAATTTCGCCCTTCATGTAACAAATAAATTCTTGCTTGATGAATTAACGACATGTGAAGTGATAGTAATGTATTCAAATTCTTCATTTTTTCGAATGGTTATATGATAATTATCTCTTAATTGAAAACGATATTCAAATTCAATTTTTTTGAAAATAAAGTTCTATATGGAAAAGTTGTATTCTATATTTTTCACTTATTTTTACATGAGAAATCACTTCTTTCTCGATTGTACACACTTTCCAGAACCTTGTATATGCATATTGACTAATTAATGTGTATTTTTTTACGAGTATTATATAGTATTATATAAAACTAATTTTTCTTTCCTTTTTTTTACCTCTTGTATTAATGTATTTTTCAGGTATTCGCTTTCTGTCCGTATCATATCGGTCAATTAACGATAGCGGGATTGGGTCTGCAAGAACATGCAGCTGCATCACATTTTGAAGGCTTAGTGACCACATTATGCGGCTACTGCGTTATCGGAGTTTGTCTGGTGGTCCTTCACACTCTCGCTGCACTATTAGGCTTTCAGCGTTCCCAGCGAATTTTAGGACTTTGCTACGTTATTGTCAAAGTCTCTTTACTCTCTGTTGTGGAGATCGGCGTACTTCCATTAGTTTGCGGTTGGTGGCTAGACATTTGCTCGTTGGCAATGTTTGATGCTACACTCAGAGATAGAGAATCCTCGTTCAGACTCGCTCCTGGCACATCCATGTTTATCCAT
The DNA here is from genome assembly GCF_001594045.1 of Atta colombica. NCBI lineage: Eukaryota > Metazoa > Arthropoda > Insecta > Hymenoptera > Formicidae > Atta > Atta colombica. The sequence goes on along the minus strand of NW_017259192.1, from coordinate 1,023,170 downwards.
TGGTTAGTGGGAATGGTTTACATATATTATTTCGCTTCGTTTATTCTTCTCTTACGTGAGGTCCTGCGACCTGGAGTTCTCTGGTTTCTACGAAATCTGAATGATCCTGATTTCTCCCCTATACAAGAAATGATACATCTTCCCATATTGCGACACGTACGCCGATTAGTCGCGTCTGCAATCATATTCGGCACGGCAATTTTACTGATGCTGTGGCTGCCCGTGAAAATCCTAAGATGGGCTTGGCCGGGATTTTTACCCTACACTGTGACTGTACAAAGCGAAGCTCAGGTAAGATAAACAACAATGTTTATTTTACTCTTTTCTGTTGCGATGATTAAATAAGTTGTGTTCTCTAAATTTTAGGTCAGCGAGCTTTCGTTGGAGCTACTTTTGTTGCAAGTGATCCTTCCTGCATTACTTGAGCAGTCACACACGCGAACGTGGTTGAAAGCTCTAGTAAGAGCATGGTGTCGTGTAGTAGCGTGGATGCTGGATCTGCAATCGTATCTTCTACGAGATCAGACGGATGATCCAGGACCGGCGGTAATCGAGGAACCGCAACATCCGGATTTGGGCGCTGCACATCAAGCGCTACTACAGAGGGAGGGGCCCACGGGATTTCAACCTTATGTCAGACCGCGATGGTTCCCCGCGAGATTAGTCGGGCTTCTATTTTGTGTTTGCATATCCCTCGTGATCGCCAGTCTAGTTGCTATGACGCTACCCGTGTGGCTGGGACGTAGAGTGATGGCGTTGTGGATGGTAGGCGCACCTGCTCCGTCGCCACCTGTATTGCCGCCTACATTAACTGGATCTGGTAAGTTGAAGTTATTCATTTTTCTTTTTATAAAAAAGTGCAATTTTAAGAAAAAATATTACGGATCTTGCAAAATATTCATTTTCGTACTTATTTTGATGAATTTTTATACATATGTAAATTTACATATATACATATTCATACTCTATTTTGTAAACTGTGCACCGATTTCATTTTTTGAAATGCAATCTTAAATTGAAGCTGTGATAATAATATCACAAATAAAATTGACAAGTAATTTAATGATATTAATATTAATAAAAACTGTTTTAAAAAAATTAAAAAATTTATTACGAAAAATATTACTTTAATCAGGATTCGAACCTGGATATGTATAAAAAATTCACAAAATATTATTTAGTATTAAGATCGATATTCATAATCCGTTCTTATATTTAAGACTTTAAGATGTCATAAGTAATCACAGAGTTATATTAGCATCTTAAGATTATATTACATTACTCAAGAAGGTTTTGAAAACAGATTATGAACACCTAAGATCTACTTAACTTGAATAAGCATTTTCGTATTTAGTTGTGTATTCATATAATATTCGATCTAATATTATATATTCATTTTGAAACTTTGTATTACTTATAATTTTTTACTTATAATTTTTTACTTTTCTTTTAGATGGTGGCGAGACTGTAGGTCCTTTATCCGGAAGAGTACACGAAGTATACACAATAGCCTGCGGGACGTACGTATGTTGGGCCGCAGCTCGAGGCTTAGCATTGGCGTTCTCCTGGTTGCCTCGCGGCCGAAGAGCCATTATAGACCGGATCAAGCACTGGGCGATCTTGGCTGTGAAAGCTTCAGTAGCGTTCGTGCTACTTGTCGGAGTTATACCGCTTCTATTCGGTCTTCTTCTTGAATTAGTAGTGGTAGTTCCATTACGTGTCCCGTTAGAGCAAAATCCCATTTTATTCATCTGGCAAGATTGGGCCTTGGGCGTATTGTATACGAAAATAGCTACCGCCGTAACGATGATGGGACCGGATTGGCGAATACGTCTCGCTATAGAGCGAGCTTACAATGAAGGAATAAGGGAAATGGATTTGAAATTTGTCATCAAGGAATTAGCAGCTCCTGTCATATGTTGTTTCGGCCTTGCTCTCGCGGTTCCTTATGCCGTGGCCTATGGAATAGTTCCACTTCTTGTGACTAATTTACAGACCCAGATCCTTATCGCCAGACGTCTATATCCTTTCCTTCTTTTAGTAAATCTGGTCTGCGCATTGATTTGCTTTCAGATACGTCAGTTTAAAAAGTTGTACGAGCATATTAAGAATGACAAGTATCTCGTGGGGCAAAGGCTCGTGAATTATGAGCATCGTAATAAATCGCAGACCCAACAGCATCAATCACCAAGATCGAGCTAACGGTGTCAATAGGCATAATATTGTTACGGGCGGAAACGGATTAGG
>NW_017259192.1:1012618-1020823 GCF_001594045.1 Atta colombica | reverse complement strand
ATATATATATATATACACACATATATATATATATAGTCATGGTTTTATTTTTAATATTATAATTTATTAATGTAAAGCGATACCGAATAAATCAAAGACTGTTATCTAGTATCGCTTTTCACTCTGATGCTTGATAGTTTTAACATCATATATGTACCAATTATCTTGATTAACAAATAATGAGAGATTTCAATTGCATTATTTGCAGCAATGAAGAATGACAAAGGTTACAGAATTACGATAGAGATATGTTGAGAAAAAATATAATTTTATTCTTTGCTACAAAATTCTGACGTAGTTCATCTTGTGCCTATTCTATAATTTCTTAACGTATCTGTATTCTTCATGTAACTATCACTAATGTGTCGTTATGTAAGAATAATTTAAAACCGTGTACACAACGGTTAACACTATTAGGCAGTTATAAAATAGGCATACAGTAATATAAAACATAAATATTACAAATATAAATGTACAGAATACAACCTCTCGATAATTCTTTTAGATCTTAGAGAAAGAGATTAATGAAAAAAAAGGAATATGAAAGTACATCGTGGTCATTGTTATCTAACATACTAGATTATAATGTCGATCTCTATGTAATAGAATTTATATAAATCTGCATACATTTGACTAGTGACTGTAATCAAATATTTTTGCTATAGTCTCAAATGTTTGCAAATTAAAATTTCATATACGGGTTATACTTAATCACATTTTTGTTTTTATTCATGAGGATTGATTATTTCTATTATTTATGCATAAATAACGTGTAGATACCTGATGATACGGTATGTACATGTATGTACAAAACATTTACAATAAACTAATATTTTATAACAAGATAATATATTGTCCGTATGTGTATACATATTTATTTATAAAATCAATATTTATTTATAAAATAACGTAATGCGCTAGTATAAAAGTTATATTCCTTTTACAAATTATTCTCACACATTCTTTGCAATCAAATTTCACATTATTTACTAAAAATAATAACACATTTAATAATCATTCAGCTTTTGATGCATTGTAAATAACAAGCAACAGTCAGATATGTATAAATATAAAAATTCTTTCATTTCATTGATTTAATTTTTTTTTGGAGGATCACAAATTGTAAAATTTTAAGTGGTAAAAATTTATCTGAATTTGTAATTTGAAATTAAATTGTATATGTATTATACAAGTTTTTCAGTAATAATGAAATATATAATGCATTTAATATTATTATATTAAAATATAATATTAATGAAATATATATATGTCATATTATATAATCATTATTATTAATCATAATGATATAGTATGATAATTTTACATGATCATTATCATTAATAATAATGATTATGTGTAATTTTCAATGATATAATAATAATGAATATATATAATAAAATAAAATATATATAATACAAATGAAACGAATACATATAATAAAAATATCTATTGTACAGATTTTTTAAAAGTTTAACATTGATTTTATTACAGTCTCAATGCAGTGATAATCATTGCATCATGCGCTGTATTCGTATTTTAACTAATTGTAATAATTGTAATCTGTAATCCTCCAAAATTTATACAATTAATACAAAGTAATTACAATTAATACAAAATAATAATAATAGGCTACAAGTTAAGCTAGGTAGTGTTATATAATTGTGTACTAATAATTATAAAATAAAATACAAACATTTCGATCTTTATCAGGTAATCTTTAGTGACACATAAACGATTTCACACATAAACGATCAATGATTGAACATATAACAAAATTCGCATTATTGTAAGTCAGTTACTTTAAAATGTCAAAATTATTTGCAAAACTTGTAACAAATATAGTTACATATGCATTTAAATGTGTGTGTGTGTGTGTTGTGTGTGTGTGCGTGCGCGTGTGTGTGTGAATAAATTTCTCCAGAATTTTTCTCCAGAATGATTTCACAGCTCGAATCATTAAGTAATTCATGACCATAATAATCGAATAATAATTATCACGAATATAAAACTGAAAAAAAACTAACACCGATCCATTATTACGTTATTCTATGTAGATAGCTTTATTATTATTTTTCAAATGAACTACTTATGTGTACACTGAAAATGATAGAAATCGAAATGTTTGTATTTTATTTTATAATTATTATGTAACGTTCGGAAGCTTCTGTATTATAATTAACCGTTATATGGATGTTTAATTATTAATACCATTGAATTCTTTACGCATTAATAACTGCGTTAACTCTTGATTGTCTATGAACCTTTTGCTTATTAATTTTATTGTTTTGTTTGTACAAAAATTATTTCTTTAGTTCAACTAATTTGTCATTGCTTTCATCATTTAATAATTATTATGTATTCTATTTCATAACGATTAGTACACAATTGTGTAGGACTACAATTTGGCTTGTAGTCCTTTATTGTTATTATTGTTGTTTTTAAGCCTCTGTTTATTTTTATATACAATTAATGTTTCTTCATGCGCGCGCGCGCGCGCATACATACATACGCATGCACACACACGCGCGCGCACACACACGCACGCACGCACGCACATACACACACACACACACACATATATATACATCCATATATACATTGAATATTCATAAATTATTAGAAAATTCTTCGTCATACATATAATTTCGTCACAAATCATAGTCGATGACTATAAAATTAATTAGAAATCTCTCTTTCTAGATATGTCTACTGTTGTGGTGGTAAAAGAGTTGCTTTTATACGCAATTCTTCACTTTTTGTTATCCGTACATGCACCAAACTAAACAAATTGATTACCTAAAATAGATATTTGTAAGATATTAAAATAATCGTATTGATAATATATTTTGTTATTACACTATATAAATTATATTAGGATAATACCTGTACCATGGGAAGTTCCTTCCAATTAATAGTTACAGTTGGTACATGATCTGCGGAATACTTCGATGAGGCAACGTCTTCTAGGTCTTTAAATTTTACTTTTAATTTTATGCCAGTGTCACAAAGAATAACTTCTATACTGTCTGTCTTGACGCATAATACAGTAGCTATCGTAGTAAAGCCGCCTGCAAGGCCTACCATGTATGCAAAGAATACCTCCGTGCTCTGTTCGTAAGCCAGTTTCGCATTATATTTCTTTAGATTGCAATTGGCTGCAATCCTGTCACAAATTAAAAAGTTATTTATTGAAGCAAATTTTGTTATATTCTGCTTTCATTGCATCATTAACGTACTTGGAACACAACTTGACCGTCCATTTTTCTGGTAAAGGTTTATTTTCAAGCGTCGCACTAAGCAAACGATGAACTGTGCAATCGACATATCTTCGAATAGGGGAGGTAAAGTGCGTATAAAGAGGCACATTTAATGCATAGTGTTTTAAATCATACGGCGAAATGGTAGATGCGCATATATATTCTGCACGCTAAAGATTGAAATTTTCAATATTACAGAATTATCAAATTACAAATTCTCCCTCGCTATTTATTTTTATCGTATAACGTTTACAAATTATATTCCACAAGAAAAATAAAAATTCTTACTGCCATAGTCTTTGAACATAGATTTATGATAACCATTGTAATATATTTTATTAATATGGAATCGACCGTGACAGAGTTATTTTCTGGTTCATAGCGATTGATGCTGGCTTGTAAGTCGCCAGCTGTTTCAATATTCAAATGAATTCCATATTTTTGCAACATAACATGAAGTGAACTGAGACATTGCTTGGGCGGATCTTTATGCATACGTAATAAAGCTGTTTTGGGAATTGCAATGTACAATTGTGCGGCGACTGTTATATTTGCCAACAGCATAAATTCTTCTATAAGGCTGAAATACACACATTTAAAATAGGTAATTGATGATTAAAAACGAAATTAATTTCTTCATAATTTAAGTGATATAATAATATGTATAAATCAGTAAATGTTAATAACTGAAAAATCTACCTGTGGCTATCGGTGCTTTCATATACATAATAGTCTACAGGTATCGGAATCCCGTGTTCTTGACTCAGCACGGGATCTATACGTATCTGTAACGTTGGTTTATTTAATCTCAGAGCCCCATGACCAAATCGTTTGTTTTGCAACTGAGTGGATAATTTAAATAATTTATTCACTAGGTCAGACAATAACGATACGGTATAATCTCCTTTTATGTCTAGAAAATCTTTGGGCCAAGACTTTTCTGGATCGTCGAGCATAGCTTGAGCCGAGTCATAAGACATTTGACAACACGATCTTATTACAGTTTTCGCGAAACGGTGTTTCACAATTTCGGCCTCTGGTGTCATTTCCCAGATTACAGAAAAAGCTAATTTATCTTTACCAGAAAATAAGGAACAAACTTTACACAATGCCTCTGGTAACATATGAAAAGTCATGTGTGGCAGATAAATGGTAGTAGCTCGTTTCAAAACTTCGTTATCTAATGGAGAGGAAAATTTTAAGTAGTGCGTGACATCTGATATATGTACACCAATCTGAAATTAATGATTTGTTAGATGCCTTTCATATGTTATAGCCAAATTTAATACATCGCAATTACTTCATAGTTTCCATTATCCAAGATTTTACAAGAAAGGGCATCATCTATATCAACAGCTGTTGCAGGATCTATCGAAAAAATGCACTCATGCCTCCAGTCTTCTCTATCTTTCATGTCAGCGTCCGTTAAAATGTAATCACTATTTGGAAGTCCTTTCAATAGGCTTTCATGATATGGAGATAAATCTAAATCATTTTCAAGTATTACTGCTGTCAATTCCGTATTTATTTCGCCATGTTTACCCACTACTGAAAGAATCCGCCTGTAAATAATATAATGTATATAATATAAGGACAATCAGCAATAACAGAAGACAGAAATAGAAATTTATCATAATATATCTTTAAAATTAATGCTTTAAAATTGTAACATTATTTTATATATTAGATATGTGTATTGCACAATACAATACATATGCCTACCCAAACGCATGTAGCTGCTCCCACAAATCAATACTAACAAAAAACATCGTGTCTTTGAAAAGTTCTGGTTGATCGCGAAATAAAGGTGGTACTGATTCAGGAAGTATCTCAACCAATGGTATTCTATGATCCCTTGGATGAAACAATAGCAGTGAATCATGTTTCTTTATAATATATCCGACTGCTCGTCTCGAATGTACTTTCTCTAATATACAAACAATTTTACCAGTCTTTTGTACTTCTCCATCAGATGAAGTACGCCACAAATTTTCAGGGTTTACACATGCCACAACTAAATCTCCTTCAAAAGCACGATTTCTATTCGATGTACCTATGATTAGCAGGTCGCGTTCTTCATTAGTCATACTTAAATAAGCGTATTTACAAGCAAAAGGATTTATACGGAGATTCCCTTTTACATATTGTGTACTATTAAATGATTGTTTTTTTAAAATATTCATCATTTTTGACACAGGTATATAACTTGAAAATATCCTCTTAAATGTTTTCCTTGTATCCTTTTTTTTCTTTGCATCGCTTTTCATTATTTTTTCGCTATATATTTTTTTTAATACATTCTCTGTATTTGATTTGTTTTCTGTTTCTACCTTATTTTTTGTATTTTCTCTTGTTAATTTCAAGTATTTTCCTTTATTACCATGTTGAGTATTGGCCTAATAGACAAATGATTACTATTAATAGAATAATAAAGTAAAATACTTTTATAAGATTTACTATACAAGGTACTCCACTTAATGTGATCATCCCCTTTTATCTTTGCAGAATAAGATCGTATAAAAAATATGATCACAAAAGTTGTATAGCCTGATAGAGTACAAATAAAAAAAATCAATTTTTTTTAAATTGATTTTTCATGAGCATATGAAAGCAATAATCATTTTTTTTTAATGGAATTGTACAATTTAAAAAAAATATTTTTTTTTCTAATTTTATTATTTTGCTTTTAAAGTATCAAGAAATATGAAAAAATCAACAGTTTATGAGATATTTTATACTTCAATTAGGCATATTTTGACATAAAACAAAAAATATCTTGTAAACTATTTATTTTCTTATAATCATATCTTAATACTTTTATGTACAGAATAATAAGACAAATCAGTTTTCAAAAAAATTATGCTACTTGAGATATGCAACTATAAGCAACTGTGTTTTTTTTTACACTAATTAATTCATTTTAGTCTTCTATGCATAAAAGTATTAAGTACGATTATCAAAAAATGAATAATTACGAGATATTTTATATTTCATGTTAAAGTATGTCAGTATAAAAAACAATTGATTTTTCGACATTTCTATACTTTAATACTTTAATATACAGAATAATTAGAGAAAAATCATAAAAAGTAACAATTCCATTAAAAAAAACTTTTATAAAAAAATCAATTTTTTCGAAAAATGATTTTATCATTATCTGTGTCCCATCAGATCTTTTGTCTGAACATATTTTTAATTTAATCTGAAAAGATAAAAGAGGTGATCAAGAGAAAATAAACATTCTGTAAACAAAGACCAATGATTGCCTATGTTGCAAAATATTTATTAAACAAGAATAATATTCCTCAGATGATAATAGATAAGATTAGAGAAAGATATGTGTTACATGTCCAACCTGATGTTTAACTAAATTCTTAGTCCTGTCTTTGCTGTTATCTGACACTGTTCTATCACCTTTCTTTTTTTCTTTTACAGACTTTTTACATTTCGATGCTGTATTATGCTTCGTGTTCTTTGTTTCCAATTTAGAATTCCAGGAAACCTGAGAGCTGCTTGCAAGCTGCTTAGGATTTATCGTATCATCTTGCACAGCATTTGAGAAATTTATGGCTTGTTTTTCGGTACTAACTGCTATGATTCCGTTGTATTTTGTGTTTCTTCTTTTGGACTGGAGACTCTTGGAGATTTTGAGATTAGCTGCGAACTGCGCGCTGAGCTCCGTTAATTCATCATAACGAGCAATGAATGTCTCGTTTGTCAAGAAAATCACTCTGTGCATACCACGTTTTTGATTTCTGTATGTGTTACCATAACGCTTGTAACAAAATCCACTTTTGGCCTTCTTCATGAATTTCTTAGTTCCCGAGCACTCGGGCACGACTGCGATTGAACGAGTCATCGACGCTATATGAATCACAGCCGTATCTAACGCGAAATATAATCGGGAAAAAAAGATATAAATTACAAAAGAACAGATCACAGATAAACCTTGTACTTTCTACGTATGTGTCAAGAATTAAAAATGATCTCCCTTGAATAGGAAATCCCCGACTGGAAAGCTCCGTCGAAAATTTCGTTGTATTGTTTGCTATTGTCTCAGGTCACATTGAAAGAAAAAAAAACTAAATACAAAGTTCGTTAAACGATACGGATGAACGATGAGAATTTGGATCAATTTTGGTTAGGTCGAAAACAAGTCGAACTGGAGAGTCGCACACGTGGTCACGTGAATCACGTGATCACTCGCATCGCTCATTGGACGAGCTGCGTGACGTCGGCCATGTTATTGGCTATCCGTTTGACAGAAACTAGAGCTGAACTTCGGCCTCTTGGAGTCGTTTTGGGATGTGTTGACAATCCTCAGTATTTTGAGGTTAGACACGACTGAAGCTTTCTTGTTCTGTACACATCTCTATAGAGTAGAGGAAGTGATCGCCAGGTTGTGCAATTGAATTGTATACATCAAGTTATATATTAAATCGTGTTGTATTTAGCAGTTGTGTTGCAATTGCATGGAAGGATTCGAGAATGGCTGAGATAGATATTTTTGACAATGAAGAGCAATTGCCGCAAGACCCGGGCGACGATGTCGTCCAGGAAGTCCTCAAGACTGGCACCGACTTGCGCGAGTATTCCAGGCAGATCGAGAAGGAGCTCAAGGAAGTTGAGAACAAGTCGATTCAAGATTACATCAAGGAGAGCGAGAATATAGCTAGCCTGCACAATCAGATCGCTGCTTGTGATAATATCTTGGAGGTTAGGTTAGGTTAGAATTCATGTTGCATCGGATGTGTTGACGACGTGTGATTTGATGCAAAATCATATCTTATTGATAAATACTATTAAAGACCGACAATTTTCTGGAAATTCATTAAATAATTTATTTTCTAAATTTTAATTTTTGAAAGAATTAAAATTTAGAAAATAAATTATTTAATGAATTTCCAGAAGATTGTCGGTTTATATAATTATGTATAACATAATATTA
>NW_017259192.1:999089-1012518 GCF_001594045.1 Atta colombica | reverse complement strand
TATATATATATTTTTTTTTTTTTAAAAAGCATATAATAATAAATTGTAAATTTAATACTGTTTAGATATTTATGTTGAAAAATTTATATTGATGGTCAATAACATTAATATTCTTCAATTCTAGAAAATTTTTTTAAGTAGATAGTCTTTAATAGTATCTCATATGTATTGAATGCATTTGTATAGTCTACTCCAATAACTTGTACTTTTTTGAAAAGTAATATTACTCAAGCAAAATTTTCTCAGAGAAACATTTAGATGTAGATTTCCATATTATTTTTTACAGAAAATGGAGTCAATGTTGATGAACTTCCAGTCAGTTCTAGGAAATATAAGTTCCGAGATAATTTTCTTGCAACGCAAGTCTATTGCTATGAGCCAACAACTGTCCAATAGACAAATAATACGAGGTCCACTTAGTCAATTTATTGAAGACATGACAGTGTCTGAAATTCTGATTTCGTAAGAAGTTATCCATTTTATAAGAGAATGTTACAGAGATAAACTCATTAAATGTATATTAATTTTTATATTAAATTGAATTTTTGTATATTTAATTATATTAATTTTCTTAACAGTGGTATTATGGACTGTTCAGTGACTGAAAAGGAATTTTTGATTCACCTACAAACTCTCAATCACAAAATCAATTTTGTGAAGGAACAAAGTTTTAAGGAAGCCAAGTCTTGTTTAGATGTGAAGGATATATTAGAGAAGCTGAAAGTAAAAGCAATGGCAAAGATTAGGACATATTTGCTAGAACAAATTTACAAATTTAGGAAGCCAATGACGAATTATCAAGTACCGCAGAACAACATGTTAAAATACAAATTTTTCTTTGAATTTATTTTGGCAAATGAGAGAAATGTAGCTGAGGAAATTTGTGGAGAGTACATTGACACTATGAGTAAAATATGTTATTCATATTTCAAGTCTTATTCATCAAGGTTGATGAAATTACAGGTAGGTATGGAGAAAAAATGATCTTATGTAAATAAGTTGAAACATCAAATTACAATAAAATTTCTTTTCTCAGTTTGAAGAGAGAGCGACAAAGGATGATTTAATGGGAGTCGAAGATACAGCAGGCAGAGGTCTTTTTCATAAAACAACGTTAAAGCACAAAGGTACTGTCTTTTCCATAGATACAAGGGGTCAGGTTTTGACTTCTCAATTGGAAACACCTATAATTGTTCCACACACAGCTTCTAAAACACGAGTAAGTATTAATGATATATACAAGTCTAGTAAAGACCGTAACAATCCTTAAGGATAGATTGAGATTATTTTTTTTTTATACAAAAATTCATACAAAATATCGAAGTTAATGCTTTTTAATTAAAAGCATTTAAGTTAATGAATCATATCATCTCAAATTTGTGCATTTAAGTATGGTTGAAATTTTATATTGTACCATATTTGAACGTGTAAACTTTAAGAGATATAATTTACTTATAATTCAATCTATTATATATAGCCTCGACACATTTTGATATTAGGATTTTCGTTTCAAAATGAAATCAGGCAATTCTTTTGTTGTTATGATCTTTACTGGACACAATATGATATTATACTAATGATATAACTATTATAACTTACGTAATATTCAATGTTTTTTAAATTAGTATTATAATCTTATAGTATCATTATGAAGCTCTATTCAGAAGTGAACAATATGCTTTGGTTGATAATGCTTGCAGAGAATATCTATTCCTAATAGAATTTTTCAAAGTCCGTAATGCACAAGCGTTAGATATTTTCAATCAGGTAAGAGAGTCATATTTAATAATTGATTTGATAGATATAAGTAAATATATGTACTAAGTAGAGAGAGTACTAAAATTAAATAATTCTTTTCTCTTGGCAGGTTATGGGGAAAACGTTAAATCTTATGATAAAGAACTTGCAATCATTTGTTGAAGATTGTTATGATACAATTGCTCTATTTCTCTGCTTACATTTAGTGATGCGTTATCAATTAATATGTCATAAAAGAGCTGTACCAGCATTGGATAAATATTGGGAGACTTTAAATGGCATAATTTGGCCTAGGTACTTGAACATATTTAAAAATAATTGCAATAATAATTATCTTATTAATTTATAACATAATAATTTGTAAAATTATATTTGCTTTTTAGATTTGAATTTGTGTTTCAATTAAATATAAATAGTGTAAAAGACTGTGACCCGTCAAAATTCAATAAAGAAACTGGTCCACATTATGTAAGTGTATAATGGATCGTTTATAATGGCATTTGATTACTGTAATATTGAAATATGTATGTGTTAATCTCTTATATAATTATGAATTTTTAGATTACCAGAAGATATGCGGAGTTTAGCGCCGCAATTGTAAGTGTAGTCGAAGGTTTTCCTTGTGAAGGGACAACTCAATTATTGGCAGAACTGAGAGAAGCTGTACAATGTTTCCTGTTAAGAATGGCATCTATTTTCCCAAGTCGAACACAGCAATTAGTATTTCTTATCAATAATTATGATCTTATCCTCAGAGTATTAATGGTAAGTAGGTTTTACTAGGGAAGATAGGAAAGTGTATTAACGTATTAAGAAAAAATTAACAGATATTTAACTGCAGGAAAGGACACGAGAAACCTCGAAAGAAGCAGAGAGCTTTCGGGAACTATTAAACGCGCGTTCTTCCGAATTTATCGAAGAAGTTTTGAGTCCGCATTTTGGTAGTATAATCCAGTTGGTGAAGGAAGCAGAAGCTCTGAGCGAAAAAGGTCAAATAGACGATTTAAAACGACAGGAGGGCAAAGTGTTGGCTCTAGTGCAATCTTTTACGAACAATTGGAAGCGAGCATTAGAAGAAATAAATCGAGAAGTGTTGCAGTCGTTTCCCAGCCTGGTGCTTGGCAGTACATTAGTGCAAGGCGCAATGACGCAATTGATACAATATTATAATCGTCTTCATAAGATCTTGCCAATAAATGCACGCACGCAACTTACGAACATCCATCATATAATGGTAGAAATTAAGAAGTATAAGACGAATTATTAGGCAATTCTGAAGAAATTAATTACCCAAGACAAATCCCCAAACGGCAATCATTGATTATTTTCTATAGAAAAATCACTTCTATTATTGCATATAGAAATCAACTGTTGCAGGGACTTCAAATTCTAGTGATTACAATTATATATTAAAGACATATGTAAATTTTGTTTTATTATTAAGTATCGTTAAGGAAAGTTGGAGAACGCATTCTTGTAAATATAATCGCAAAAATATATTCTGTACATTTATTTATAAAAAGATATGAGCTATATGAGAACTAAACATGGTATTGCGTTACCATTCTATACAATAGTGATTAATATTCCATATTCTTGTGCTCATGGGTCTCATGGCACGAGTATATGAATCTCTAGTTTTTTTTTGCTTACCTTATATAAATTAATATGTATACACATACGTTACAATGGTCTCGTTACTTTTTCCTCTGATTTCGCGACACCTATGGCATAACATTTCAATTTGTCGGTGATTAAATTTAATCATGCGATGCGACGATTTGTTTATAGAGTTTATAATCACTTTGATATAATTCGATTTAATCGTCACGCATTTCGCCGCATTTACACAAGTAATTTATATTCACTTAATATATCGAGCTTTTCAGTATTTGAGAAATTATAAATACGATTCGTTTAATGTTATAAATTATCAAACGATTATCACCTGTATGATTGCAACTTGTGCATTTTAAATCGTCAATTTGCATTCATTATGATATCGTTTTATAGAACACCGTCAATAGCATGTAACACACCGTTCGTTGCTGGCACATTATGCGTTACGACATGTGCTTCGTTTATTCGTACTCGTCCTGAAACAATGTACGTTAATCATCTGAGAGATTATTTATTATTCGATTTTTATCTTTTTAATAACGCTTTTAAAATACAAATCTTTACTATTATACATCATTTAATTTACTTACCGCTATTTTTGTGGATATGAACTGGCGATTGTGGGCGAAGGGTATCTTTCTGAATGTAATATCTCATTCCGGCCGTATAAAGAGTCGTGGGAATGATATGCCGCGAAATTATCGCCTTCGCCGCTTCCGGCCCATCCTCATCGGTCCAAATTGGAACGCCGTTCTTTGTAGATGCATCAGTGAAAGCAGAATCGGTCGGTGCGAAGATAGTAAACGTTTTCGGCCCTAGAAAGACAGCTTTTATTAAAATACTAAAAAAGGATTCGAGATAATTCTTCGAATTTGCGTGTCAAGAATGATAGGAAAGGCGCATATGACACAAATTGAGTTCTTTAAAATTAATTTTCGTTTGGATTTTTCATGTACCTGTGAGCGTGTCCTCCAAGCCCGACACGTGTAGCATTCTGAGAAACGTAGTGAATCTCCTCTCACGATCGGCTTGCAAGGTTTGCACCAAATCACCGACCGGCAACGGGAACATGACCCTATCGACGGCATGGGCGATACCTTGAGGAATCTCGATGTCTCGTTTGTTAGGCGCGACACGCGCCCCATTTATTGTCGTTACCTATTTGCAAACAATGCGAAATTACAAATGAAGAGAAACGGTCGCGTGATATAGAATCTTCTTCATCGGATCTATGGTACATATTAAGTAAGTAGAGAATTATGACGCGAGGGGGTAACCATTTGCTGAAATATTGTCCCACAGATTATATATGTGATTTCATTTGATTTCATATGACTTTATCTGATGTCAAATAATTTTCTGTATATATGAAGTCATTTGATAAAATAATTGATTTTATCTAATATCACACAATTATTTCTCGTAGTCGCATATGTAATTAGTGGATTATACATCGAGATTTCATATGAATTTTATATTGATTTTGGAATTCTATCCTACGATTACATTAAGTGATTACCCCCTCGTTATGACATTTAGAAATAATCTAAAAAAAATTTGCAATTTCGAAAAGATCTATAAAAATATTTGAATAATATTTTTTACACGAGAAATACCGAACAATCATTATTGACCATTTCTATTTTTTACATTAATATTATATTTCTTAACTTATATTTCTTGTATAAAAAATAGGATTTTGAATTTTTTTTACTTTGCAATAGTTATGTCTTTTTAATAAGTAAAAATTTTATATAACTTATATTGTATTATGCAAAGTAAGATAAGAGACTAACAAGGAAATAGCTTTAATATGTTCTATACAAATCAGTAATTTATTAATATAACAATTCTAATGATACATGATCAAATAATTAATTATTTGACTATATGTCATCAAAATTTATCTCTTTATCAATCTTTTATATTGAAGAAATATTTAGTTTTTTATTACTTTATTTTTATAGCTAGTTTAATTGGTTGGTTTTTTGAGTAAAAAACATTGGTTCTTTAACGTTAAACATTTTTTGACATCTTAAGTTTCAAAGTTTAAAGACATCTTAAAAAAAAAACATTTAAGATTTAGAGACATCTGGAATTTTTGAGCGAAATTGTCGCTTGAATCATATGTCCATCGAGTGAATGGAAGATTTCTAGTATATTCGCGAAAGTCAATAAACTGAATCACGCGCGAATGAACCATATACATTGATCCATATACATATTATGAAAATAATAATCGCATTGACTTACGAGCTATTAATAATTTACACTTTACGAGCGAACGATTCTATTAAACAAAGAAAAAGCTCAATCAAAAAATTTAAAATTTAATTTAAAAAATATTTAAAAAATATTTTTTCAATATTTAATATAAAAATATTAAATAAATGTTAAAAAAATTTTTTTAAAATATTGTATGTTTTTGGGGAAGTTAGCGACTTAAGAAAAAAAGAATTTTAGTTTTAATTAAAATAAAGAAACGAAATAAATTTTAATTAAAATAAATGGACGAGATTTTATCGAAATATTGAAGAGAGATTCTAAAATATAAAATTACTTTTACATCGTTCCATTCGTGATCCTGCATCGCGTACTCGTTCACTCGCAACTGCGTTCCTGCGAGACTGACGCCGGTCATCTCGTCCTGTAGAGAATCTATTCTGAAGGCTCCCGGTATGACGTGATGAAGAAGGAGCTGTTGCAAAGGATTCTCATTAGTACATATTTCTTATTTCACTGACATCAATGCTCTCACTGAAGAAGATTTGTCGTTTTATTTTTCCAAGCTCACATTTAATTTCAAGATTATAATTTAATTGAGTCTTCATATCTCTCTTCTATAGAGAAAAGCGGTAAATTAGTGTAATTACGATTAGCTAACTAGTGTCAGTGAAGTATATATCGTTAGGTAAATAAATTATTAATGACGCTTTTAGCACTGATGCGTACCCCACTTAGAAGTCTCGGATTGTCGTGGAACTTCTGCTCGGCTTTCTCTGGCCCTCCCAGCTGCACCAGTAACGTCCTGAAGGCTTTATCCGTAGGAACAAATATGGTATATGGACCTGAAAATTTAATATACAAAACAATATAGGAAAGTGTCTCAGAAGTATCAAATATCATAATTATTATCGAAATCTTCTCTATATAGAATTGAACTTTCCTTAAATGAAAATTCGAAATTTCGAATTCGTAATTCTAAATGATTATTATAATCCAAAACGAGAGGTTTTTGGTAAATTAAATTTCAAACAAGAAAATATAGATAAAAATGTCATATTCCGCTTGTAAACTTAAACTGAATTTTATTTTAAACTTTAATAGAGACTTGATTCAAAGCCCAATTGTTAAAAATATAACGTTAGGACTTAGAAAGAAGCCTTTCACGTTGCCTTGTTGCATTGGCTGCATTCAAAGGAAAAAGCAGTTTTGCAAATGTTGCAAGATTCCTTAATGCGATTGGTTTATACATTTAGATCTCCAGTTAAAATCATATAATCATATTAGATTATCTTTTTTAGATATTTTTACACAACAGTTGTAAAGAGAGAGCTATTGTGTACAAGAACGGTTTTACTAAAGTATCTAAAAATTTATATAGATATTGATCTGAAATAATTTTGTTGAACTATTAAAATAATTATGTAGGATGTTCAAGCTTAAAATATCAACATTTTTCACAGAATTATGTTATGCTTGAGTTCCTACATAATTATTTTAATGATCCAACAAAATTATTTTCGGATTTATAAGCTAAATTTTTAGATATTTCACTAAAATTGTTTTTTTCTGTGTATTAAGAATTTTAGAACAGTCACGAAGCGACTTTTTTTCTGCTAAACGCACTCATTAATTCGTATTATTCTTATGACACGTTAATCGAACATCAAGAGATAACAATCGTTGCTGTGTATAAACATTATATATTTCGCAGCTTTGCAATCAGTATCCATATAATTGCGCTTCATTCGTCAGACATTCTCTTCCATTACAGGCGTAGCCAGACATAGCATACGCTCATGAGTTCATCTATAATCTTCGTCGAAGGAAAAACATATATATCGGTGGAGAACGTCATGATGAAATTATATAATGTTCCGATTGATAATTGAGTACGCGATCAGCAGAAACGGAATTGTTACTGAGGGGCAGGGGATCGCCGTTATAGGAAATATCACACGTGAGAAAATACGCAGCGATTTATTTTCTTTCTAACGAGCTAGCATGCGAACGCGGTCAAATAAAATTGTCAGTATGTCAAATAAGAGCGTCAATATTTTCTTCACGATGAGATTTGATTCTCTTCTTAGAATCAATGGACAGATCGAATCAGGATATATTTATCGATTGACCAGCAAAAATTATTCATAACTGAAGGTACGCGTGAAAGGATCGACATACATCATGTTAATCCACTGCAAAGAGAATCCAGTTCAACTTGAACTGGATTCTTCAGATATGAAATGAAAAAATACACTATCGCGTAAAAAACATTACATTACGTAATTTTCGTGTAATATTGCTGTAATTTTCTAATGCGCTTTACATGCACACAAAAAGATGTCTACTGTATTTAGATTAGTTATAATAATTATTTACTTCAAGTATTTAACTAAACTATTTCAAGTATTTAAAACTTCATATCCGCATATAAGTTTTTTATCACAAACAAATATTATTAAAAATATTCTATTCTGAAAATTCTAAATAAATTTAATACTTCAATCAAGATTATACTAAAATAAATTTGATTTATTTATTATACCAAGTTTTTTTTTACAAAAATTTTATGATTTTATAAAATTTTATAATTATCCTTTAAAGATTTTTCAAATATTATATTCTCTTGTTTTAAGCATATAATGAATTTTTCTACATTTTAAAAATAAGAAATATATTTAAAATGATCATAAAAAAAATATTCTTTGTTAAAGATAATCATTATACTTAAAAGAAGCAAGTAAATTGAATAATCACGGTTTTTTAAAGCAGTAGAATGATATTTTTTGTATGTTCAGTACAAAGCTCAATTTCTCGATTTTTCAATGAAAGAAAGTATAGATAAAGGGCTAAAGAAACAATGGGTTAAAAGCAAATCGTATATACACCCATAATTATAACTAATGAAAATCTCGCGTGTCTTCTGTGAGAGCTCGCGTAATGAGGTACGCGTACTCGCCTTTGTTCTCCGTAGAAGACGGAGAGACGTCTTGTGTCGAAACGGGCAAGAAGTCGTGAGAACATTTTTCTGACGAACATTGCACGACTAAAGCGAAACGCGAGATACAAATGGTGGTGGATTGTGCAAAGAGGCACGGGTCTACCTCTAACAGGATCATTTGTACAACCGTTTGGACCTCAAGAACATTGACGCAAGTTGTCCCGCCTTGCGATGTTGTTGGATAAGACTGCAGCGGTTTTGCGTTGTTGCGCAGAAAGTTCGTAATTCGTTTATTGTAATATTTAACATTTTTACGCGTAATACTCTTCAAAGTTCGTCTGCTGCATAATATGTCATTTTTATATTTTATTAATTTATAATTTTTCTCGAAATTATGTATTCTCGAAACGTATTATTTATAAACGTATTTTATATATATATATATATATATATATATAAAACGCTATTTCTATTTTATAAAATTTATAAATCTTTCCTTTTTGTTTTTGTTTTAATCGGTCACGTTAACATTAAAACAGATTATATTTTAAGAATTATTTATCAAGTCATCATTAATCAGATCGTAGTGACTGTAAATTTTTATGAAATCATGAAATCTGAAAAATAGTCACGTTAAGTTTTTATTAAGAATATATATAACAATATAAAAATTTAATTAATAGTACATATAAATTTTATTCTATTAATATTTAATAATGCAAAAATTGTGAGAAAATTCAAAAGTTACTGAAATTTTTATTTTTATTACAAAATAAGAAATTGTTTAAAGTCTACGCCTTTTCTTTTATTTTTAGAATCATTGTTAAATCACGACAGTTAATTTAATTAACTAAATTTTAACATCCCACTCACCAGTTTCATTCAACACGGAATCCAATCCCGACTGTCTCAGATACTTTGCCATAGCGTAGAGGCCTTCTCTTTTCAATAATGCAGCTAGATTTTCTTGGAAAGTTTGAGGCTTAACGGTTTCTTCCGCCGAAGTCGATGAGGTCTGCGGAGACGAATGTTTGGAGAAATAGACGTAAGAATTTGGCGTGTGATGCGAGTAAGACGTCGGAGTCATTGCCGTCGTCGTTACGATCTCACTCACTGGCGCCATCGTTGGGATGAATTGGCTTCTGGTGGATGACGAGTACTTGGTAGTCACCCTCGGAATATGATCCGACAAGGTCGTCTTCGTCGGACCAGGATTCAAGGCGTTAAACACGTGGCCCGTGACGCTGGACGCCGAAGTCACGTATTTGTCAGTCGTGGACACCGAATTCGGCGATACCGTGACGTAAGGAACGTATTCTGTCGTTGTCGACTTACTGAAAATTTTATTCTATTCAGAATCTTTTAGCGTTAATCCTAGAACACATAGATCTCTCACTCGATAGAAATTTCACTTCGTATACAAGAAAAAAAACGAGAGTTCTATTTTATAACTTAACAATATAAAATTTTTTGGCATAATGTAGATATTTTGAAATCTCAGAGCTTTAAAATAAAAAAAAAGAGTCTAAAGATATATTAATCTGAGCCAAAGTTATAGCCTATCAAAGTTACAATAAGATTTATGTTTTCAGAATTTTTCCGAAGATGTGTGTTCTTGGATTAAACATGAATAGATGGAAAATAGGAAGAGATTAATTCGAGCTAAATGACAAATCGAAATAAAATTAATCATATTTTAATCAACGTGGTGTATAAAAATGAAATCACTTCAATAGTTTTTTTAATCGTTATAAACTCAAAAAATCATTTAGTTGAATATAAATTACATAAATGCGAATTATAGTAATAATTACTTTTCGCTATATCTTTTACTACATTAAATACAAATAGAATGAAAATGAAAAACGATCAAATTAAGCTAAACAGATGGCGAAAAATGAATTATATGCATTTAAAAATTAAATATCGCACATGAAACGAAATTTCGAAAATAATTTATTTCGAATATTATGAACTCAAAAAACTATTTAGATAAAAAATAAACTGTATGAATGCGAATCACTATAAGTAATCACCTTTCGCTATATCTGGTCGAGGTAGATCTGACGGTAGTGGGTCTGAAGGTCGCCGCCGTCGTGCTGACGGAATGAATAGATGATACCGGTGTTCTAGACGTACCAGTGGACACTATTAGATTTGGATCGAGGTTGGATTCGAGATGTTCTAACGTGGAAGACTGCGTGGTCGAGCTACCAAGCGAGCTGGGTGGTAGCTTCAGTTCACCCTTCTTGATTTTCTCGACGATGGATTCGACATCACCGCCGCTCTCCTTGTCATTAGCATTACCCTTGACACCTTGCACTTTGTAACTACCATCCGGCTGCTCCTCCAGCAAAACGAACGTGACCTTTTTCGCCGGTAGATTTTGGATGATCGGTGTTTTGCCGACCTCCTCGAGCTTGCCATCGCTTTTCTGTCGGATGACTTCAAAATCAGCGCCCGGTGGCAGCACGCCATCCTTCGTCAACTCTTCAAAGAGTGCTTTAGGTGGCTTGATAGTGGTCGTCGTCGACGGCACAGCCGATGTTAGAACGGTGGAACTTCCACTAGGTGAAATGGAAGACAAGCCATTTGGCGCGTGAATGACCTGAATTTTCTTGCCGTTCGGCAATATCAGATCCCTGGTAGTAACATTCCTAGCAACATCATCGTCATCGCCGGACTGGGCTAGAGCGAGTTTGAGTTGCTTTAACAACAATTCTCGCTCGGATAATTGGGAGCTCCTGCTTTTGCCGCCAGAATTCTGTCTCATCGTGCTAGGTTTTTCGGTCTGATAGATTATCTTGATTTGCGGCTTTGATTTACCTTGTTGCAATAATTGACTTTCTTGTTCTTGGACCAGGCTGAGCAGGTTCTCCGGTATATCTGTCTCTCGATGAGTATTAGAAGTAATCAAACGTCTGGCTGGCGGAGGTGGCTGTGTAGTAGTGGTGGTAGTAGCCGTTGCAGTTGTGCTTGCTGCTGTCGTTGTGTATTTCTTCTGATGGTTAGCAATTGCTTTAAGAAAAAGTTCCGCTTCCGACGGCGTGATACGTCGCGCCGTTGGCGAGGACAGCAACAAAGGCACAGAAGTGGTGCTGATGGTGATCGGGGTTGATGTCGTGGTCGGTGGAGGTGGCGTAGTGGAGGTGAGCTTTTGAAGTTGCTGAAGCCGCAGCAATTCCTGCTGCCTACGCAGTTCCTGCTGCTCGTACAGCAGCTGTTGCCGCTGCTTCTGGAGCAATTCCAGCTCACGCTGCTTCTCAAGATACTCCTGCAACTGTATCGTCTGCTGATCGCTGAACAAAGGCTGCGACAAGTCTTGCTGAAGATTCTGGAAGCCGTTCTGATTGTACTGATTGTATCGTTGCTGTTGCAGATATTGTTGCCGTTGGAATTGCGGCGATTGTATACCGCCCTCACCACCGTTTACGAAATTCGAGGTACCAAGTTGTTGGGCGATCTTCTGTTGTTGTTGTTGTAGAAGCTGCTGCACTTGTTGTTGCTGCTGTTGCAATTGTTGCAACTGTTGCTTCGCTCGATCAACTTTGTATTTGGCCAGGGAGGAGAATGGCGTGCTGGATTGTGCTTGTTCGAATGTAGGAAAATTTACCCGCGGATTCTTGAAGTCCTGGGCGGGACGTTGCCGGTATCGTTGCTGATGTTGCTGCACATCACTCAGTATCTGGACTTGTTGAGAAGCCGAGAGACGAGGTCGCGGATCATTCACGATGCGGCCCTTGAAACAGACATTTAACGAATATATCACCTATTTCTTTTCAGAAAGAAATAAAACATAAAAATTTTTTGAAGACGATCTTAAACGATCTATTTAAAGTTAATATAATTATCTCTATTTTATTCTTTTTCAGTTAGAATGATTGATTTTTGTAAAGATTTTTGTAAGATTTTTGAGATGTTAAAATGTTGCGGTCATTGCTCTTTATTTCCTTTGCGCGATGATGCAATATCTTATGCAATATATTTTTGCACACATTCTAAACATCATGAGCACGTTAATACAAGATTATATAATACTACCATGACATTTCTCTCTCTAGTGACATTTATCATTAATTTCAAAAAGAATTAATGACAACGTTCCTAAAGTTCAATTATCGACAGTCAATGTTTTCTTCTAATTTTTTAATGTTGTAGCAAGAAGTTTACACGAGATCAATAAGATATGATAAAAGGATCATCAACTTTATAAATAGTAATCTTTAATAAATTTAAAAATATATAGTATTATCACAGACATGGAAGTAAAAATTTGACAGTAAATGCAATAAATCTTTCGTATATTACAGAGAAAGTATAACTAATACGAAGGGTGATGAGAGTATGAAATCGTTAGTTTCGTTCGACAGTTTTCATAAATTATCCTAATTAATTACTTTGCGAATTACGTTTTGCATTTTCACTCTATTAAGATTCTCCGTTGGTTAACGTTCTGTATGACAGCAAGATAAAAGATGATAAAAGCGAAAGCAAATCGAATTCACGCAATTGATGGCAGTTCGGTGTATGTCACAAGATTTATAAATTATCATAAATTTATACTTCTACTTGGAAACTAAGTGGAAAATCGATAAGAAGATTTATTTTCGCTTATTTAGTAAAAGTTGCTGAACATGCCGATTATTGAGTTTATTCACCTTCACGAACATTCAATTTAAATCAAATGTATCAATACGTATTTCATAATATACCTATAATATTTTATTATTTTTTAGATAAATAATTTAAATATAAAATATTTTAAATAGTATTCTTTTATAGTGTTCTTTTACAGTTTTTATTTCATTTTTTATGTTCAATATAGCAAAGAATGCATTAAAATATTATTTAAAAAATCTTTATAGAAAATAATTATATTTTGTAATT
>NW_017259192.1:985350-998970 GCF_001594045.1 Atta colombica | reverse complement strand
TAATATATATATATATTTTATTTTATATTATATAATATTAAAAAATATATGTCTAATATGCAAGAAGTTTCAAATTTACTTTAACAACAGTTAACACGTTTTCAAAGAGATTTGAATTAATAATTTTTTACAATTATAGCTTGTGCTGTAACAAACTAAAAACATTCAGATTTTACTTTTCTCCAATTATACTGTGTATCGTTAATTCCTGCTTATTGATTCCATTATCACCGCTTTTATTATTACGATATAATATTGCGTACGGCGCGCTCTCAAATTCATTGTTGCTTTTATTGTGCGCGCGAGAAAGATGCGAGAAAGACGAATAATTAACGTGGGCGTAATTAAGAGGAGCATTGTTCGATCTTCCTTTCTCCTGGGTGCCTTCTGCCATCGTCAGGCCCGCTGTGAGACAAGTCTTCTCGCGTCCTCCTGTAGAAAGTACGACCTACTGCAGTTTCCATTTCGCACACATAACGACTTACATATCATGTTCGAGTGGAGATCGACGTGTGTACTGGTTCTTTATATAACAACACAGCCCTGCGGCTAATATCCGCGTTTTGCATGATTACGCGTCTTCTCGCATGCGGTTCACAGCTGTCGCATTTTTACAAGACGTTTCACAATATTATTCAATGGGGAAACTGTTAAAATTTTTTTTTCTATAACTTTACGAGACAGTATTTGAATTATACTTCCTGCATTTTATGGTGGAACCGTCGCTCAATGTTTAAAACAGATTGTGCTCTTTCTTAGAAATTTTTATTATTACTTGTAGACAAGATTTAGAATAGACACTGACGGTTAAAATAGCTATTTAAATAGTGAAAAGTGAGATGATGCAAACGACTCGTTCGTCGGGAATTTCAATGTATGTCAACAATGTTCCGCTTCGTGTTTCAAGTCAATTACATGTATTCGATTTCATTGACACTGACATTAAAGAATCTGTCTAATAATCGTCCACTGCAATTACGTCATAATTCTTCACGTCAATATTAAATAACAAATTTGTGATTGTTTTTATTAAATAAATAATCTATCTAATTTCTATTAATTTAATCATTTCTTTTCAAAATTTTTTCTATTATCAGATAAGATAAGATGTTGAGCCAAGATTTGTATATGAAAGTTTAATGAATTTGCGAATGCATAATATTTTGACAAAAAATTAAAATCAGAATAATTATTTTATATAATAATATGTACCAAAAATTTCTTATTGATATACTTTTTAATGAATCATGTAGTAAGTATGTACTAAATAGTTTTTGTTGGATTGACAAGTGCAAGGTGATTAATACTGGTTTGTCAATATCATAGTCATACTAGTTTACAATACGTCACGTAGCGTGACAAAATAATTTCACACGCAAGGAGCAGTCTCTAAAATTATTCGCAACTACATTTCATGAATTACATCTTTCTCACACACCTAGCTAATCTTCTAAATTTAGTCGATGATTGCAAATTGATCGATTAAGAGCAACTAGGAATTGCACATTTCTTTCTCACAGCAGACTGTGACACTTTGTTAAGCTCTCACGAGCTGAGATGTAACGATAATCATCTGTCTCAAACTTTCTACTTTAGCACGTGCGAATGAAAATAATAAATTCCATATGTTTTGTAAGCGGCTATACTTAAAAAGTAGCAACCTTCGAGTGCTGATCGTTCGTTCGCTAAGCGATCGAATTAAGTTGCGTGTCGATGAGTTACACAGATTCCTACGCATAATTACACTTTCTGCAACAACGTTGCAGGCAGCTTGAAATGCGGCAATATCCTGAAGCAAGAGTTAATAAGATCAAACCGGATGTTTGAATGTCATAAGAGGTGCATAAAATGATAAAAATAATATTAAGATTGTGAAAACGTAACATAAAATGTTATAGACTTCTAAAAATGAGAAGTTATAGTTGCTAGGCAGCGATAAGTAGTAGCGTTAAGATTGATAAAGATTTATAAATATTATAGATTTATAATAAAATTCAATTTAAAAAAATTCTAATTAATTTAATGTAAAGTTATCTTGCTTTTTACTTTACGAATTTTCAATTTTATTTATAATTTTTAATCAAGTTCTAATGGGTCTTTATACTTAACGAA
Organism: Atta colombica; assembly: GCF_001594045.1. Taxonomy (NCBI): domain Eukaryota; kingdom Metazoa; phylum Arthropoda; class Insecta; order Hymenoptera; family Formicidae; genus Atta; species Atta colombica. The sequence continues at coordinate 996,858 of NW_017259192.1, read as the reverse complement.
CGAGAACGAGCAAATGTATTTCACGGAAAACACGCACATTCCACATTGCGGTGCAAAGAACTTTTTAAAGCCTTTTCTGGAATTGGAGCTCCGTCATAGCCGCGAAAATGAGTTATCTGGCAATTTGCGCGATTGCCTCGAGAAATGGTCTGCTTCTGTCAGAGGATAATTGAGGCCTAGAAAGCGACGGAGTTCAGAGAAACTTTGGAGCACTGTAGCAGGTATGACGGGGCTGTCTTGTTCGACGATTCATCACGCGTATTCAGATTTTGTGGAAATTCGGCTCGGATCAAACTGGAAATTGTGTCAAGTATGAAATTTGATGAGTAAATAAAATCTTGATATAAAAGAAAGGTGTAAATGCTAAATATAAAAAAATTTTAGGATATTCGTAAAAAAATTCTTTTGCAGAGACAAACTTGAGGATCAGAAATTAAATGTAGATAATATACATATAATATCTGTTACATATAAATAAAAATTTTAAGGATGATTTTTAAGGATAATAGGACATAATTTTTTTCTTTCATGTCTTCAATTAACGTTTCTTTAAACTCCTACATGCTAAACTCCTACATTTTAAAGATCCTCGAGCATCTCGAAAACAGGTCGTTGCTAAGAGTCTTTCACGAAGAGGACGAATGCAATCGCTGTAATGCCTCGCAGCCCATAGTTAATCACTCTCTGTTACACACACTGGCTATTAGCAAATATATAAAAAATGTGAAGTGGAGCGAACAGTCAGGCGTGTGAATAAATACCTTTCAATATGCTCTACCTACGCGTGGATAAATAAATGTTAGAGAACCGCGAGAACGAGTTTTGATAGAAATAATTTTGATATGAAATAATCGTTATCACGTTTATCAAAAAATATTATCGCTGGAATTATAACAATTTCCGCGTCCGATTAGAGATAGAGCTCTGACCAGTGCGGTTCGTGAAAGACAATCCTCTCACTTTCGTGCCGTAAGTTCGACCGCAATTTGTGACCGGTCACTACTATCCGACTCTCAAGAATCAGTAAAAAGGATAATTAATAAATTTGTACCAATATAAATCGTGGGATATAAATACAAAATTTAGCCGCTAAATTTTGCTGAAAGTTTAGCTTCTTAGTTTTCAATGTTTAATTAGATTACATCAAAGTGGTAATTACTCAATTAGATAAAAACGTTGCAGTTACTTAAATAAAAATTTGCTTTGCTCACTTGCAATTATTAAAATTTCTCTTTTGTTGCAATAAAACAAAAAGAAATTTTTAATATAAAGTATAAAATAATTCCTAGTCTTGCCATTAAACCTGTCCACTTTTCTATAATGTGTAATCCATTGCAAAAGAAATTGACTACGGTGAGGACTGCGGAAGGAGGGGATTAAAATAAGTCATTACAAACATATAACGCCACAGAATCCTCTTACTTGCTATACTGAGGCGATTATCGTTTCTCCTAATAGTCCAAAGATCAAGGAATAGATCGAGGACGTTTATAATACCCAGAAGGAGCTAAGAAACCGCACACTTGGGTTAAACATCGATCTCCCTTTTTTTTTCTCTTCCGCTTGTGGGAAACTCGCGGCCACTGGACCGCGCTTAGCTTTTACGACGATCGTGCGCCGCTTAATTACGCGAGTAGACATGGATTGTGTATAGCCAGACATGGCGTGAGATCATACATGAATTTCTAACTTATATACCATTTCTGACGTATCTCTAAATGCAAATTTATATTCTCACTTGTTAAAGTATACGAAGATCAATCAAAATGGTTTAAAAACTAAAAATTATAAATAAAATGGAAAATTTGGCAAAGAAAAAAAGATAAATCTAACTGAACTAATTCAAATTTGCTTTTGAAATTAAATTTTATTCAAATCTTCAAATATTTATAACCTTTCCTGCTATGACAGATTATACTTTACTTTTTTACGAATTTTATAACTATTCTTATGTTTCTAAAATTTTCAATCTTGATTTCATTTTTAATAATACATGGGAAAAATATCTAAAAATTTAGTTATAGATACAAATCTGAAAATAATTTTGTTGAACTATCAAAATAAAATAAAATAATTATCAAAATAAAATAATTATATAAGGCTGTAAGCTGATTGAAGCTAAAACATAAAATTGTTTGCAACATTATCATTACGCTTGAATTTCCATAATTATTTTTGATTCAACATAAAATTGATAAAAAATAAAAGTACAAATATTCCTACAAAAAACAAGATATAAGTTTCACACAAATATTATCTCATCGTGTTCTATAAAGTTGTCAAGCGCGCGCGTGCACAAATTTAGCGAAAATCAGGACATTATAAGTAGATAATATTAGATCTTATTACACTACTCTTATTTTATACTCATGATTGCATAATTTGTTGGCATGCACGATCAAACGTGTGCATTCACTGACACGCAGTACCGCATACTTAGCTTGTGCAACAAGTGTTCCTTCACTTTTTGAGCCGAAAGAAAATGTTTCCTCATAAGAGGATTCTTTCGGCGATTACGTTAATAGCAGACTAGTTTTCGTAATATCTTCGATTAATAAAAATATCACACATTATATAACTGAAATTATATTTAGCATTTACGGGACTAATTATAATTAATATACATTATCGACAAAGTTTTCTCTCATATCGCTGACTTACATTAATTGAGTGAAAATGGTTGCCGGAAACTAATGTACTTTCTGACAAAATAATGCAATGTTACGCGCCAATAGAACCGTATTTATTTTATAATACCCCAAGATAAACTTCCAGAATAACTTTTAGCCAATAAACTGCATCACTTTATCCAGTTAAGAATCAATGGTATCTACTTTCATATCCTGCTTCGGAAGGCGCTGCCTTTGAACTAAGTATTAACTTTCCGCATGAAGCAAATCCAATTCCGCAGTAACATTCCTACTTTCATTTAAAATGTGTTTCACACGTCCTTTGTGAATACCCACGAGCAACGGTGTATTGAATTGTACTGTCAGACTGTGTTTGAAGAACTAACAATCAAGATATGGCAACAATAAAGATAGAATTAGGTTTAATCAGATATATTTAAAAAATACTTGAAATCTTTATTCATGTTTTTTCTCAAAATTTTGAAATATTTTCACAGCGTGACATTCAATGCGACTCAATTCACGTTCACAATGCTCGGGCATTATTTTTTCTTGTTTATAACATTTAATCAACTACTATAATAATGAACTATATAAGATGAAATAATTTTTAAACGTGAATTGGATGCCAATATTTTTGCGTAATTTTAATGGTATTCAAAATGTTTTTCTTACAGCTTACTTTGTTAAGAAAACAATAACAACTCATTTTTATTTGGCGTACATAATGAAAAAAATACTTTGTATTTGTGTTAAAATACCAAGTGTTAATTTAACATTACATATTAATTTTTATTTGAATATCTTGTGTTAAATAGATATTCAACGTTTTTAAATTGTGTTAAAAAACACAATTTATAAATAAGTTAACAAATAACATAAAATTTATATATTTAAAATGTAAATTCTAATAATAAAATATAAATGAATAAAATGTATTAACTTAACATATTATAAATATTAATTTTACTAAAAGAACATTTTTGTAATAATTCATTACGTAATACATACTTGTATTACTATCTAATATCTTATATTAAATTAACACAAAAATTTAGGTGAACCGTTTAGGACACATGAAATGTATTAAATTTAACACAATTTTCTGTAAACATTCCAAGAAGATGGTAGGTTCTCTCGTCAAGGATTCAACTTATTTCTATTGTGTGATTATTGCTGAAGATGACTCGAATGTGAGTTGAAATATCCAAATTAAATAAATTACAGATTTACACATACAAATTGCGTAATGTTTACAGCGCTTCACTCTCATTACTTTTAATTTTTTGACATTTTCGAGAGTGCGTACAATTTTAAATTACTATTTAAGATTGTCTTATTTTTTTTAACTCAAAGAAGACTTCTTACATTAGACAAGCGCAACGATATTCCGATTATTTTATAGCATAACGTTAAGAAGTTTCTTCGCTATCCTACTCAGCTTTTAATAGGCAGATGAAAATTTCTCTCGTAACAAGCGGCGTGTCCTCTTACCAAGGAGGATCGACAAGAGAAATTTCACCCCGGGGTCATTCGGAATTCACACTTTCCGTTTCACCGTTATTACCAGATGCCGACACGGTGCAACTTTTTATGCGGGGGAGAATGAATCAGAAGCGTTTGAATGAATCAGAAGATTCCCAAGGTGGTATCGCGCACGAACGAGAAGAAAAGAAGAATCGCACGGGAAAAATTGTCCGATTGAAACCAGAAATGTTTCATCTGGAAAATTTTGCACGCGAGGAGCCACGCTTTCGAAACTTGTAGCCGACTTCCTGCGACTCTTTTATTACAGCTGGATCATTAAGTATGATTGAATGCACCTGCGATACATTTCCTATGTAATTAATAAGTTCTGTACGGTTAGCTTACTGAAGTAACGCTGAAGTTACATTGAGTTATGTCATTAAAAGTACGTTATTTTAATAATTTTATGGATTAAAAAAATCTTTAATTCAATTAAATATCTAGTTTTGTTCTTAACTAAATTATCTTAATTAAATTAATTAATTTTTTTGGACATAGATTAGTTTCCTACTCTTTTCTGTATAAAAAATATTTTGCGAGATAAAAATAAGTCATAGAATTTCATTTTTTAAGTAAAAAGATATTGCAAAAATAGCACAAAATTGGAATTCGAGATAAATATGTGTATAATAAATATGTGTATAATATGTGTATAATAAATAGATTCTGTCACGCTATTAAATATATATATATCAACACTATAATTGCCGTCGGAACTGGTTTTTTCCTTTGCGGAAGTTGTTTACCAGTAGCGATATACGGATTGTGCAGTAAAAGTGGGTAAGGAGAGAAAAAGACGAAACAAAAAAAAATTTAATCTTCGTTTCGTGTCCACCGAAGAGAAATTGATTAATGGGATAATCGAGACGACGTATCGCCTTGTGTCTCCATTTACAGGAAGTCCGAAACATTCCAATTCCGCCTCTTATTCAAATTTCGAGAAAGCTCATCGATGGATGAAGGATCACAGTTATTTGGAACCAAAATCGTAACTTCATCAAACAGACAAAACTTCCGATTGAATATTCTCGTAATCATCTTCGTCAATTTTCAACTTGGGTAAGAAGACAAGAGAAAGTACGATTAAGAACATAATAAAAAAGGTCACGTATTATTTCAAGACTGCTGCAAGAAACGTCGAGGAAAAAGATGCAATATTATAACTGAAACTCTTTTACATAAAAGAAAATGGTGTTGTATTAACAATATTAGCTAATAGTAGTTTAATTGAAAATAATGTTATGATTCAATGACAAAATAATAATGTTATGATTTAATGAAATATTATAATAAATAACATTTTATTAAAACAAGAGCATGGAATATTTCTTTCATCAATGTTATTGATTACGTTCAGCAGAAAAAGTACTTTACAACTATTGCAAGGTTCTTTAATATGCATTTGGTAAAACATTTAAATCCAATAAGTGACTAAAAGCAAGAACCACACGAAAGAACAATTTTATTAAAATATTTAAAATTTAGATGCAAATTTAAAAATAATTTTGTTGGATTATTAAAATAATTATGTGTGAAACTCAAGCATAATGAGAAATGCTGCAATTGATATTCTAGTAATTAGCTTAAGTGTCTTATATACATAATTATTTTGATAGTTCAATAAAATTATTTTCAGATCTAACTAAATTTTTAGATACTTCAGTAAAACCATTTTTTTCATGCAATCATATAAATAATTTTGCAGTTATAAAGGTACTTTTTTCTGTTAAATACAGCCAATAAATAAACAAGATTATTTTCAATTAAATTGCTATTGATTATGCTGTTAATTGAACAACCATTTATCGCGTCTTATTGCAAAATTGATCGATGAACATTATCTGATACAGATATCGTGTTCTGTTACGCGGCGTGTTACTCGTCACGCTCTCTTCGATCGCTCATAATTTGTCTTAAGCAGTATTTGATCTATTCCTGTTATTAATGTTTGATCAATTATTAACGATCGAGCGACTTCATGTTGCTGGAGTTCGGAAAGTGAAACGATGTGGTAACAACTCTGATAGTTCTCCCTCGCGATATCGAAACGAGCGAAATTCCTCGAGGCTCACTGGAGAAAAGGCAAGAAATTAATTGCGCCAAAATGATGGTCTACGATAGGAGAATATTCTTTGCAGCCGCGTCTTTCTCGTAAACTCCGTGATAAACTGTTGTGATAAAATTAATTACAACCGCGAGCCGGATTCTCATAGGCGAGCGTTTTACAGGCTGATTTTACAAAGGAAACGCTCGATAATTCCGATTGTAAAATATAATAAATATTTCCGAAAGCGTATACCGTCCACACATTACCGTAAATGATTATTTTTTTGCAGCAATTTAGTTCTGAAGAAGTAACCGAGTGTGGACGTTTGCATAAGATCGTGGAGATGATAAACTCGCGTGTAAGATTCCGGTGCGACGTGTCGAAATCATAGTGGACTGTTCTCGCGGCGGGATATTTCGTTAAATAGCGTTTGCGCAAAATAAAATGGATCGTTCGTTGGCCAATTGACTTCGGATAATTTGTCCGTATCGTTACTTCGAGATTATATTGCGCGAAAATTGATCTTAGTGAGATGAGTGATTCGTAGAAATTAGAGACACATCTATGTGTTCGCAGTTAATTATCTGCAATTATAGACCCGATTACTCGATTGCACCACTTAATCGAGTTGGGAATAATACAGCTGTACGTTTACATCAATTACGAGATACACCGAAGCCTTGTTTCATTATAACCAGTTAATGTTTTCAAAATTTGTGGAATTATCGCGTATGTTTTATCAATGGAAAAAATCGCTTGATATAAAACGTAAATCTTTTCAACTTGAAAACTTTCTTCTCGGAACAATCTGAAATCTTATTTAATTAGACTTCTTTCTTACTTTAGATGTTGTATTATAGCTTCACTTTTACCGAGATAATATTAAACAATGTAGACAAACAAGAACTATACGAAAAAAATAGTTTTTTTAGAAATCTACTGATGAACTAATTGATTAAAAGAGAGTCTTTCGTTATCGTCTGGCTGTGTTATAAAACTGGACTATATAAGCAAATATTCATCTTAATGAATATTTTATTGCCAATAATGCAAACTAGTAGAATTTCTTTTAATTCTTAATTTTTTTTAATCTTTTCGGAACAAAACTTTTTTATGAATGCAGAATTTTATCTATAACACATATTAGTGAAAGAATTTTATTCCAAAAATCTTCCATTTGTTACTTTACTTATTCTTTACTGTCACTTCATGTCTCGCACGATTTCTTCTGAATGAAGGTTTTAAACTAATAAAGCTTTGTAAAATTCAAGAACTTAAAATTTAATAAAATACGATAAATTCTACATTAAAAAAAAGATTAAGATTAGATTTCTGTAATATTTGTAAAACTTATAATATTACGTTAAACAGATGCAAGAGTTCTTATAGAAATCGATTCTCTACGTTCATAAAAGAGTTTCATTAATATTTTTATAATACCTTTGCAATCTGATTTAATTAAATTTTTTTACATGCAATTTCGTTTATCATCTATAAACACAGCCTTTTATACTTTACGATCTCGTCATTGTTTCATCATTATATCAATTTAATCATATCATTTAATCATATCATTTAATCATTATCATTAATTGCTTTCATAATATTCGATGCTTAGATATTTCTTACACATATACATCTACATCGGATTACACATATACATCGGAAAATTAAAGGCCAACCTTTCTTCCGCATTTACGTTATCGAGATCTCATCATGCGATTTGGACAAAATCTAATTGGACAACAATAGCGCACTGCGATTTAGTTGATATAATCGATGATTATTCCACGATGCGCGCGTTTATGTGTCATGTAATTAATTTCATTAGAATGAATACGCTTTCACAACGAGATAGTTGCTGATACCAATTTCCTTCCGATGTACGCTTCACAATTCGTTCCACTCTGCGCAGAACATTCACGAGATTCCCGATTAATCTTGGATTGCGTAATTTCCTCGCCCGAGAAATTAATTATACCTGTCCCATTAGCCTTCCTACAAAATAACGAAATTGTTGTCATACGTATCCGCTCCCGCTATTTGCAGAGGTTGATTTCTGGAGAAAGTAAGAGAGCACGTAGCATCCTTCACCTTCACCCATTGTCCTGTATATTTACCTCGATCTCACCTCGTATCGCTTGGTAAGATTCATAGCGCGAAGATCCGATATTTTCCCATCGTATCAATCTATCTGCAAACGAGTTACTGTTCCGCGAAAATGAATTATTATTATAATTAAATATTGAAGACAGAGAAATAAAGAATATTTATTATGAGAATTATCCAGAAAGTAAGTTCCGATGGCCTATTAAAAAAAAAACAAGTATACTTATAGAAAATTTTTATTGCTTTTTAAAGCATACACCTTACATTATTTTTTAATTCCTACTGTTATTAATGCATTTATTATAGCGGGATACCAGGCATATCCCTTCGTCATAGAAAATTGCTGTCTGTGAGACGAATCACGTGGTAACAGCTTCTTTGACCTCGTCATCGTGGAATCGCCAGCAAGAGAGAATTTCAAACGGTGGAACAGATGATAATTACTATATGTGGAAGATACGGATTGTAAGAAGAATGATCGAATTGTTCCCATTTGAAAGTCGTGAAGAAATGTTGCGGCAGCAGAGTGTGAGCGGACATTGTTATGAATCAACACAAGAGGGAAAACTACGTCGCTTATTCTGGATCGCACGACGCAATTTCTTAAGCGTTTCGCAATAATAGACACCTGCGTTAATTGTCGAGCCTCGAGGTCCACAATTAAGGCAAGTTTACAAGTAAAACAAAATCCTTTTTCTGTCCCAAAACACTATGCATATTTTTCGAGGGAAAAAAGTCTTGAATTTTTTTTTTACTGCCTCCTCTCCATGGACTGTTTCGATTCAAGGATTGTATGCGACATTCATATGAAACATTCCCAGTGATAATACGACTCAAGAAGTCGTCGCTTTGTTCTTCGTATCGCGACAAAAAGATCAACGCACTGTTTTGCTGTTTCATTTTATATTCTGCCGTAAGCATCTTTAGCATCCAGCATGCACACAATATACATATATTTCCGATAATTTCGTGAAGAAGTGAAATGTCTGGAAAATGCAGAGAAAGAGACGTAATGATGAATCGTCTATTCTCTCTAATTTTCTTTTTAACTGTATGCATCAAATCGTTAACCGGAGATAGTCGTCCGCTCCGTTCATCGTCGTGCACATTTTCGCGTCCTTCATTAAAAAGTCGTATTCATCTCCATTAAATTATTTATTATATGTTCTCTATATATTTCACAAATTTGACGGTGAATTTCAACAGCATTAATGTGTTCCTTGCATTTAAGAAACGGACCATATTTCACAAGCGGCGGTCGTCGCAATTTGTTTTTTTAAATATTTGTTTAAATATTACAAACACGTACTACAATGCTTATGCACTGAACAGATAATTGAAATTCGCGATTCTTTGCCATTGAACCAATAAACTCGACATGCGCATTCGTGATCGTGATAACTGCAGCGGTAAAATTAAAAAACGCAATTTACTTTCTGGATAGCCCTCATATTGCACATTAATTGATATGCAATAATTCTGAGGATAGCAAAAATTAATAGCGAATTAATATACAGCGAATGCAAAAAATATTCGTACAGGAGAAATTTTTATTAAAAAAGCTTTATTTGTAAAAAATAAACATTAATTAATAATTTATTAACAATGAATACATTCTAATTTAACATAAATAAAAGAGTTTCGTGAAAATAATCTTATTCATGATCTTAGAAACTGAATTTTTTAACTATAATACCTTTCGTGCATCCATAATATACACAGAAAAAACGATTTTGCTGAAGTATCTAAAAATTTAACTAGATACAGTAAAAATTTCGAGCATGGACAAGGTTATAAGAAGTTTTGACATTATAGCATTCTAGTTTGAGCGTTCTATATAATTATTTTGATGATTCAACAAAATTATTTTCTTGAATGATGTACGTTGAGTACAATGCGTAAACACGTCTCGTAAAGATAGGAACTTTCTAGTATGTGAATAACAAGGAAATGTTCATTTTTAACAAAGAAGATACATCCTTAACTGACTATAGATAGATTTGATATTTAAAACAGCGCAACGCATTCAACAAAATTATTTTCATATCTATCTAAATTTTTAGATGCTTAACAAAACCATTCTTTCTGTGCAATTTTTCGCTTATTATTAAAATAATATATTTCAAAATTATTTTTTTCGATAACATAATTTTTAGAAATATATAATCTGTTTCATTCTTTGTTAAATTACTAATTAACTTCTAAAAGTTCACTTTCTAAAAATAAGATTTTTTAAAAGATATCTCCCCCGTATGAATTTTTTCATTGTACACAATTTCCCAGAGTTGTAATGTTTTAAAATAATACTTAAGTAGATACGTACTTTTCGCTTATACGGTATCTCAGAAATATTTTAAGAAAAGCGCGTCTTTTTCACAATATGTATAAATAAAAAAAATCCTTTATTCTCTGAATTTAATCTAGATACGCTCTAAATAAATTATTTCTTATCAAGAGAAAGAAATATAAGAAGAACATTGTGCAGCAGCCAGCACAGTTTCAACGACAAAGGAAAATCGTTTTAGCAAGCGTACCAGGTCACACGTCTGCAATTTAAAGACGATTTCTAACGCGTGCCAGAAAATCATTATAACACGACGATACGTATGTCCGCATTTGTGTCTATAATTACACGCGCGTAAAATTGTGCTTCTTAATTTTGCGCAATATTTATCTCGTGGCCGGTGTGATATTGCTTTACGTTCATGCGAAGGATTATGAGTAAATCGAAGTGGAACGATGAAAACCGTATGCCTCTTATATAAATTGCGGAAAAGTCACGTAGAAACGTTAACGCTCTTTACTGATTACCGTTAACTGGTTACACGGAATATATTTAATGAGCGATACATTTTATTGATTGCATAAAAAAAATTAGTACTTTCTAGACATCACTTTACAATATATCTGCAAATAATTATTAATTTTGGAACTATGTTTAGAGCTAGCTATGTCCTTTTCTTTAATTATAAGATGTCTGAATTCACAAAAGAAAGCTCACAAAATTTATATCAATTAAAAAAAATTTCTATTTAGAAATATTAAAATTTATTGAAAATAAAATCTTTACTTCACTGACTCACAAAAACATATTTTCTACATAAAGAATATTTGTAAATAAACGAAAAAAGTTTGTTTAAACTCCAAATATTTTTTAAACATAGAGTCTTATTACATGCATATGAATATAATAAG
>NW_017259192.1:974191-985250 GCF_001594045.1 Atta colombica | reverse complement strand
TAATTAGATCTATAATCTTTTAATTATTGGAAATTTCTAGCAATTTGAATGTAATTTTAGTTTCTTAAAAATTAATAGCATTGAAAATTGTCCTCTGACGTAAGTCTGAAATATAACAAAAAAAAAACAATTGTCATAATAATCATATAAATAATTCTTATTCAATAGGAGTTTATAGTTTTTAAAAAAATGTACTTATTTAAAAAAATCGATTCATTTGTTATTTTTTCATAGCTAGGAAGTTGAATATTACAATATATTATAAAATAATATGTACTTAGTATAAACATTGCAGCAAATTGTTATAAAAATGACTCATACACATTTTGTCACAAATTTCGTTGAATTAAACAAACATGTTACTGATTCTAATTTCCTTTTAATCTCTCTCTAGTTCCTATGATATATCTTTTAAAACTGTACTTTAAAGAATTAAAGTATGTTTTTAAGTAATAAATTTAAAAGTGATCCTTATTTAATGCTGGGCTTTAAACGAGACTTAAAACTCTTTCTATTTTCTTTCTTTGAAAGAAACCAAAAAAGAGGGAGAGATAGACAGAGTTTTAAACCTCGCAAATCGAAGTAACATTGGTGCAATCGAGTTTTAGATACTTCATCTTTTTATAGAAAGGTATATAAGATTATTTTATATATGAGTAATATATAATAAAATAAATTTATATTTTATCATCTGTTATTTATATAATAATAGATTATTTTATATTATTATATTTTTATTATTTTATATTATTTACATAATAATAGGTTATTTTAATATTTAAACTTCAACAATGATAGTGAAAACGAGTATAAACGTGTTGCAAAATATTACGCGAGAATAATCATTACGCTACTCATAAAATCCACCATATTGTTCTGAATATCAAATGTAAATATCTAATTAGTTATATCTTCTCTGATAAAGATGAATATTTTCTCATTATTCGCATATTAGAAAGTTCCTGCCTATACACAACATGTTTATGCATTGTACCCAGCATACATCGTTCAAGAAGCTTCCGGAAGAAGAGACGCTTGAACCGGAAGCCACTTCAATGGATGTCCCTCGTATTTCCTTTTACATGCGCACGAGATACTTTTCATACTGTGCATGGAAACTTGAATGTTTTCTCAGTGGCCTGAGTGAAAGGCCCGCAATCGAATACGTTCCACACCGTTTGAATCCATACGTATCTACTCCTGATGTATCCTCAATTAACAACAATTACTTTTCAAAAGTATGCTTTTCTCCATTTAGATTACATTATATAATAATATGAAGAGAGATTATTCACAAAACATTATTTATTTTTTATTAATATATAAAGCTATCGAATAATTACTCACATAAAAAAATTGTTTATTCTTTTTCAAAGAAAATAAATAACCTTTTTTATTTATAGAGAAAATAATTAAATTTTAAGATTAATCTAAGATCTTTCTTTCAAGAAAGATAACAAATTTATTTATAAATTTGATAGGACAATATTATTGTTTATAAGAATTGGCACTTCTTCAATATTACAGTGTTCGTTTTTAAGTTATTTTTCATTAGCATAAGACTTCATAAATTTTGACTTATAAATTCTCAATTCATACGGGGAATCGATTCCAGAGAGAAACTTAGCAATTAGAATATGTTGAGGATACGCGGAATGGATAACATGGTCCAGATATAAAACACGTAAAGCGAAAGAAGATATGAAAAAGAGAAAGAAGGTAGAGAGAGAGAGAGAGAGAGAGAGAGAGAGAGAGAGAGAGAGAGAAAGAAGGGGGGTCAAGAGTCACTCTGTTAGTGGGTGAGCACTCGTGCGGTTCTACTTTCGTGCAGCCTCTGTTGTTTTATGATCTTGCGCTTCAGAATTCTTTCATCGTAACTACTGAACGAATCGATCTAAGAGAAAGATAGAAGAATATTCAAATAGTGAATACGAACATACGCCATATCTTTCTCTTTCTGTGAAAGCATGCATTAAATAGAAGTAGGTTAAATAAAATATTACGATGATATACAGAAAATTTGATGACAATATTTCACAATCATTAGTTACTGAATTGCCAATTTTACAAAATAGCTACAATATTTATCATGCATTAATTAATTTCATATTTATCATGTGTTAATTAATTTGTTTTTTTCATATGTCATAATTGATATCATCATATCAATTTGAATGCTTTGTCCGTATTTTATAAGAATTATTATTTTTTGTATTTTTTATTCATTTATATATTTTTTTTCTCTCTCTCTCTCTCTTTTTCTCATATATAGGGCAACGAGAGCATGGGACGTGAGCCCGATGCTGGCTATCAATTATCTCAAATAGCGCGGGTTAAACCAACCTATTCTCTAACCTCCGTTCATTTCGCCTCTTTCCCATCCCATTCTAAACCATTATTCTCTCTCTCTCCCTCCCCCCCCTCTCTCTTTCTCTCTCTCTTTCTCTCTTTTTTCTTCGTAATTTTTTAAATATAGCAAATAAAATTTATTAAATATATACATCAAATTAAAAAAATTTCTTTTCTATTAAAAAATATTTCTTTTCTATTAAATGTCTTTTCTATTAAAAAAATTAGGACATTTAATGTATATTAATTTGAAAGAAAAAAAAAAAAATTGATTTTTGCGCTAATTTTGCTTTAAGATAGGAGAGAGCACATATATAATATCACATTATCATAAAAATTAAGGTAACAGTTTCATTTCCATAACGTAAATGCTTGAATAGTAATCTGTGATATTGTTGAATTATCATATCTATAAGTCGATGCTGTAAAATGTATTAATTAAACAGATAAATTATATCGCTTTCTAGGCCTTGCTCGCCTTCTGCGCCTTCTATTTCAATTAAAAACGTAGAGAAGAATGTTTGATAAATATATGAGCGTGAGATGCGAATATAATATAGATTCCATATTTATCTTTATGAGAAGACGAATGGAGAGCGTAATTAACGCAAAATGCGATTCTTTTTTTCTTCATTGCTCACGGTTACTATCTCACTAGTGAAATTTCATTGCGATCGTTGAAATAGATAGCCGGAGGATTCACGATGCAACGAGCGCACTGGCAACGGCCTGATTACGTCAGGCGCAGCAATTTCATCAAATCTGCATATTCGTCTGCACTCGAGTAATCTACATGCCCGAAGCGATACATTAAATCAAGTCTCTGGAGAAATTTCGAAACAAATCCAATCAAACATCAAAGGATTCATTGCGGAAATGGGAGTGAAATTGATAGTGAATCTTTAAAATTGTCTAAATACGAGGCTTCAATTTGAGTAAAAAACTTTTCCATTACTGTTAAATTCACGGTTCAATTGACTATTCAATCTTTTCTGCTCGAGTAAATGGATATGTTAATAACGAAGTTAAATATGTTTCTGATTAATTGATCATTCAATTATATTTCTAGAGATTAATTCATCTTGTTACTAAAAACTTAATAACTATTCATCTTTTATATTATTTTTTATTATACTTTTAATATTTCATTTAAATGTTTTATTGTTTATAATAATTCAATCTTTCCTAATCACGTAAATGGATGTGTAACACGATTAATAACAAATTTAAGTATGTTCTTGATGACATAACTGATTGTTTAAATAATCATATTTCTAAAAAATAATGCATCTTATTATTAAAAATGTAATATCTGTTTATCTTAATATTTTATATTATTCTTTTATTATGTTATTAATGTTATTTATATATCTTTTAATGTTTATAATAATGCAAAGATTCTTACGCACAACATTTAACAGGAAAATTGACTTTTTTAAGAATGCAACTCTGTGACTTTTCCACGGACAAAATTTTCATGGCAATAAAATGTAAGAATAATGAAGCAATTACTTTCGCCACAGAGTTTTCTGCGGTTTGTACAATTCATTTAGGTGTAAGTACTGTTTCAACGATAATTGCAGGCGCATTTAAATTTTTGTTCGCGCTTATAGGATTTTATCGCCATGGACTGCTGCGCTTATAAAATAGTAAGGAAACTGATCTTATCACCGAGCGATTTTTGAGCCGAGATACGCAAATTATGTACTACGAGATGCCAAGAATAATTTCCATTCGAGAATGTTATTCTTGTTGAGTTGTTTTGAAAGTAATTAAAATGCAAAGAATTCCGTAAATATTTTATTTTTTCCGTACACAGAAAAAGCGATTTTGCTGAAGTATTTAAAAATTTAGCTAGATATGTACAGAAAATAATTTTGTTGGACCATCAAAACAATTACGTAGAAATCTCGAGCATAATGAGCAATGTTCCAAAAAATTTTGACATTCTAATAATCAGTTTGAGCGTCTTACGTTATTTTAATAGTCCAATAAAATTATTTTCAGATCTGTTTCTAGCTAAATTTTTATATACTTTAGCAAAACCATTTTTTCCGTATAAACATTTTATTATTTTTGTTTCTAAAATTTAAAAAAAAAGTTTATGATATAGATTAATGGCACATCGATTGAAACAATAAGGTGGAACTGAATTAAGATTAAACGCATGAAAAATCGCATTTACAACACTGCTTTTAATCAAACATTAATCCATGACAAATTTTGCGTCGTTATACTTCCATTACGCAAATATTTTGCCGGACGATCGAAGAAAGTTTTTTGACGTGAGAGAAAGTTGGAGTTAATTAAGGAAAATGAAAGTAATTTTGACGAAAATTATCGCTCGATATTTTTACATATTTAAATAAAATGAGATTAGAGAACGAAGAAATTTTTAAATTCTTTTCAAAAACTTTAATCGGATCATTTGTGTATTTGGATCATGTGCGATAATATTAAATGTATTTTCATAATTTAATATGTTCGTGTGATAGTGAAATATACAAGATGAATTATTCCTCACCTGTTGAAGATGGGGCAAGTCAGCACCATTTAAAATTGCTGGATCGGCCTCAGCTGCCACAAGGATGTCTTCCCGCAGTAACAATGCGGTCCACAGAAAGCACAAGAAATATCTCTGCTTCATCACGGAAGGATGGACTTCGTTCGCGGCTCTAAATCGACGTCCACACTATGATGAAACACCTGTTGTATTCTTCTATCAAATTTCACCACCGGTACATTAGAAAATCTTCTTCTTGCCTATATTAATTTACAGTTACTCTCTTGGCAGCTTTCCTAGCCGACGATCCTTATAAATAAAGATGAACTCTGCCTTCCCCTTAAAAAAATCTCTCTCGTGAGATCAGACGCGAGGTATCCCTTATTGTATTGTTTTTAGCGTTTGTTCTTTGCTTTTTTGATCTTATCGGTGTTCTGACTTAATCACGCGGACAAGCGTTTCTCGTGTCCAGGGAATATCAGGCATTGAATTCACAGTGGCGTCTTCCTTTCTTCCTGTGTCGAGGAAGAGACAAGATCAGGAAGTGGCTGTGCCAGCTACCAGTTGCGGGACCTAACGAGTTCGCACGTCGACGGAGACAAGTTCGGGACTGTTGGAGATCGGAAAACGTCCGAGAGTTTTACTTCTCTGCGATGCGGGAAGAGTTCTCGTGGTCCGTCAAGTGGGAGACAACCACCAGGTAGGCTGGTGAACGTCAACAAAGAAGGAACCCACTTCTTCTCTTGGTATTTTCTTACGGGATAGGGTGAAAAACCGTATTGTTGGCAATGTCCATGTCACCGTTAAATAAAATTTATATAAATGCTTTTTAAAATATAAAAATGATATATTATATTATTTTATTAAATTTGAATGGAATTTTTTGCTTGTTTATCGATGTAATCAAAAATAAGAGTCATTAAAATATAAATGTCTTTTAGAATATAAAAGTTATATCTTATTTTATTAAATTTTGAAAGAATTTTTTATTTAATTATAAACTAATAACTACGAGAAAATATAAGCTCCAATTATAAATCAAAATTATTAGAAAATAATTTAAAATTAAATTTATTTTTCTAATCACGTTCATTTTTATTAACAGAATGAATAAAAAAACTAAATAATCAAAATTTAAATAGCAGCTAAACATTAAAACTCGTTTTTCTTCTAATATGTAATAAGTAAAAAATAAAATAATAAAAAAATTATCTTTTATGATATAATTATGAATACTAGTAATATATTCACTTTTTTGTGCTTTTCCTAGTAATATCAATAATATTACAGATATCAATCATTAAATGAACAGTGACATCTTAATGTCATGGCAATGAAATGTAATAGTATAGTTATGGAATTTTATCTTATAGCTTGTATTTTTTATTTTAAAAGGAAAGAATAAAAAAGAGATTTTTTTAACTTTTTTCGAGATACTTTTTTCTAATACTAATCAGTGAAGCAAATGACTTATTCCTAAATCTATTTGAACTCCATTTTTTAATTGACGTTCTCTGTTTTTAATTTTCCTAGAGTTTTTTCGAAAAACTCCTTCAATAATCAAAATTTTTTTTAGGACGTATAGTATATTGTCTAAATTTAGTATAAACTTTCAAAAGTTTTCTCTCTCTCTCTCTCTCTCTCTCTCTCTCTCTCTCTTTCTCTCATTCTCAATAAAGATTTGTAAAAAGCATTTATTTTAAGCGGAATCATTAAATCTTGATCGAGAAAATATAAAGAAATATAAAGAAATTATGTTTCTCCCCTTTAATTCTTCTTCCTTATCACGAATAAAAAATCGGAAAAGGAACGTTACGTGAGTGATTCTATTCATCTATTAACTATTACTTAACGATAATCGAGATCGAACGGACGCTTGAATGAACATCGATCCATTCCATTTCTGTTCAAGCATCGATGTTCCAAAGAACGAACAAATGCGCGACGTACCATTTTACTGTTACCTTTTTCATACGCCGCTTCCGATAACACGTCACTGTTTTCTTTGCAACTCAGCAACGCGCGTTTGCGGAAATGCTGCTCGTTAAGCCTTCGCACGCCCGTTTTCTTATATTATGCAATTTCTAATAAAATTATAATTATGTAAACCAACTTGCACATTGTATCTACGTTTTCTATTTTATGTGTTCTTGTTACCAATTTATATTTCGTTGCAAATTTTAAGATTTTTCTCGTAATACTTCACATGAATATGCTATCGTGATGAATCAATTAATGTGAGAGTAATATCAATGACTCTTATTGGATGTATGGAAGCCTTACGAAAGAGCCTCTATCATTACAAGCAAAGAAAAAAATAAATCTTAGGATCATAGTTGGGGCACGGAGGCGTGTGAAGCAACCGAATCGTGCTCGAGAGCAACGAGAAGAAATCAGTTCGTGCAACGACTGCGATGACTAATGATATATACACGTAATGCAATGACGTTATTAGAGAATCAAGACCATATAGTATGTATGATATTTGTTCAATCGATGTCGATATTTCGTGGTCCAGTACTTTCTGATCGAGTAGCATAAACTTTCGGGTTCGCCCCAGGCGACAAAAACTCGACCGTCCAGCGAATCTTCCTTTCTCCATTCTGGATTGTATGACTCACATGGCAAGACTCACATTTTTTATCAAGAACTTGTTTCAAAGAATTAAGAATTTACAATATGGACGTGTTGAAGTATCTAAAAATGTATAATGTAATTTGTGATATTATTATAGTTTTGTTAGGATTTTCAAGATTAAAAATTAAATTTGGCGCGCAGGATTGATTATCTATATAAGTTCACACCGAATTATTTATAAGTATTAAAGATCCTTTACCGTTAAGATTTTTAGTTTCTAATAGTTGCTAAAAATGTACGCTATGTACAAATCTAAAAATAATCTTATTAAAGCAAAATAATTATGTAGGATATCAAAATAATATGTAGATTATTAAAATAATTATATAGAATATCAAAATAATTATATAGGATATTCAAGCTGAAATTTTTTGCCTCATCATGCTTAAATTTCTTACATTACTTTAATGATGATTATTTTAATATTCAGCAAAATTATTTTTAGATCTATGTCTAGCTAAATTTTTAGATAATTTAAAAATTCTTGCCGTACATCTGTTATGTATACATCTTTTAAATTAATTAAAATTTTATATTATACATTCCTAAAAAATATTAAAACTAAGTTTGTTAATGAATGTAGCTAATTAACTTTAAAATTATAACTCGCAATTTTTAATTTTAAATTATAATTGACCCTGTATTTTAGCAAAAACATTGCAATTTCAATGTGAACTTAGAGTATTCATAGTTCGTTTTTATTTTAATATAAGATCGTCTTAAGTAATGTCTTACGCTAATACGACTGATTGATTCATGACATTTTTATATTTTTACCGAAATATTAAAAAATTTTAGTAGATATAAAACTAATTTTGTTAAACTGTTAAAATAATAGATCAAGACACTTAAAGAGGTTGCTAAAATATTAAAATTTTGTTTTGTAGCTTATGATCAGCTTGAGAGTATTATCCCATAACTATTTTAATGGATCAACAAAATTATTTTCAGATTTATATCTAAAGCTTTAAATACTTTAGCAAAACCATTCTTTCCATGTAGCATCATGAAAATAAAATATTCACACATACATATAGTTATCATGTATTTAGTAATATATAGTTCCTATATATAATAATATTACTAGATAAACATTTATTTCTTGCCTTACGATTTTGAAAGGGGATATATAGTTATTACATTTAGTATAAATAATTATTATATTTTATATATAAGAAAATACTTTATTATATATTATTATTTAATATTCATTCTTGAAAAATTAATATAATAGTATAATATGCTGTTTATATAATTATTACAAAGAACTATTTAGTGTAAAAGACTGACATATTAATATCTAGAGTCTTTTATAATTTGTATTCTAAGTATCGCGTGCTAAGTAATCGCGTGTAGTTTACAAACCGCATTATGAAATCTGGAAGTATAAATAATTAAACAGAAACAAGAATTTTCACAAGATTATTATCTGCGAGATCTCAGGCTCATCTATTATTTGACCTCATATTTTATCATATTACTTTGTAGACACCAGTGCATATGCATATAACGCAATGTGCATATATATATTTCCATATTATAATATAAAATCATGCATGCTGTTCTGTTTATTATTTGTTTTTTATGTTATCTCAAAGCTATTTTGCACTCTTCAATTGCAGAGTATCTTGTAATTATTGAATAATTTCAATTTTCTCGAGAAATAAGTTCTGTTCTCTGATGTATACATAGATATATATGCATGTGTGTGTAAACTTTCTTTCTTCTCACGGCTATTACTTTCTTCGAGGTATACAACATCCGTAAAATTAACTGCCCCTAAATCTCGCGGATAAAATGAAGATGACGAAATTTTCACAAATCGCTACACATTTTATAATATTAATGATAAAGAAGAATACATAGTAAAATATATTACGAGATCGAAGAAGAAAATTCTCCGTTATCCAAGTTACGTTCTTTAAAGAAGTAAATGAAGCAATTACGCAAACGCTCTGGAGTTGCCACATGATTTTTCGATTAGTGATGAATTTAATATTGCGAAATAATAGCGTTATAACGCTTTTCAATCGGAGGATGTCAATTAAGACATTAAGACGGCCGCATGTTACGTAAAACGACATAATCTTCATAAGTTTATCACGAGCAAGATCATCTGCCGTGTCGCCACATGAAAAGTTATGTGAATGTACAAGTATCATGTATGGGAAAAAGAATCTTTTCTCTTCGTATACACGTATGAATCCTCGTTAAAAAGCGTTTCACTCGAATGAAAGGGAGCGGAAGTGATCTTAATGAAACAAGAATTATGCGATTTCTTGTATAACAACCCAGCAAATGAGAATGGATTGAAATGGATTAAAATGAATTCAGATTTTCAGAAATGGATTCATGAATATTAAAATGAATCCTTTTCAATCCTGAATGCATTTTTATTTATTTATAGAAATTAGTTAGCATAAAGTAAATATCCATGCTTTTTCAATTCTGACTGCATGTTTTATTCATTTGAGAATTGCATAGAACTCTATGCCTTTCAATCTAAAAATAATATTAGCATTTTCTGTGCATCGTGAATACTACTCAATTCAGAATTGTAATAGGATGTATAGTTGTTTTTATTGAGTTAAATTTAAAAATAATATCAGCTATTTCTGTGCAATGTGAATACTGCTCAATTCAATATTATGAATATGAAATGCAGTTTTTCAATCTAATTGAATAAAAAAAATTTTTATTTAAAAATGGACTATAAATGCTATTTAAATTATTCAAAATTATAAGTAGGAAATTTTTCATTTTAGTCCAATTAAGTTCAAAAAAGTTGTAATGTAAAAATAATTGAACTATGTTTTATTTCTCTTTGATTAGAAGTAAAATGAATGATCAATGTGAACACTCTCAAACCAAATCGAACACAGCCGAATATTATGCTGATCACGGCGCGCGACGTCGGCTAGCGAGATTAGGTTATCCGATGTCTCATAATAAATATAAATTGTTTATATTTTATTATATCTGTTAAATAATGATATTTTTATTATATCTATATAATTTCGTGCACTGGTTTAACTGGTTGTAATTGAAGAATGAATAACACATTTATCAATTGAAGAAGTGTTGTAGTGGGTAACGTAGAAGATTCACATAATCCATGAGAGATCTCATTGAGGAGCGTTTTTTAATACCAATCTGAAATAGTTAATTTTAGGTATAATTATTATAAATGTCTTAGAAAATTTGTAACCCTTAAGTATGAATGTTTTTTTTGTGAAATTAAAGTGTTATTAAAGTGTTAGCTCGGATCCAATCCATTTCAATCCATTTTTTTATGAATTTAAAGTACACATTAAAAACATTTAATCCATTTTAATCCATTCTCATTTACTAGGAAGATCTCTTTCTAATTACAAAATTGTAAAAGGATATCATAGATAAAAATACAATAAAAATCATGTAATAACTGAAACAACTTCGCGAAATAAATGAATTTAACTGAAATTCGAATATATATATTTTGGAAGAATTATTGGAAGAAAAATATTCTATATTTTAATTAAATTATATAAATAATTAAAATGTAAATATTATTAAATAATATTATTATAT
>NW_017259192.1:966132-974082 GCF_001594045.1 Atta colombica | reverse complement strand
TAAATATATATATATATAAATAAATATAATAATTAAATTAATATAATAATATAATAATTAAGTATAATTTTATAATAATTATTTAAATACTGGAAGAATAAGAAATGATTTTTACTTATATCTTTGTTTCTATCTTTATGTCTCTGTAAAGATATCTATACTTTAATATGTAGCAGAATTTGCAAATCTTTTTTCAACAACAATAAATGCTTTGTCAATAAGATTAGCTGAAAGAATATCATTATTATTTGACATTACTATCTCTACAGTCTTAACTTTACAAAATAAAAATAATAATTTGTTTATAATCCAAATTGCTAATCTCAAAACGCTATACAATCCACAATACCTCGATTAAGTTTTACAGCTAAATAGTTTATTTATTGTAATACCCGCAATCGAACAGATAACGTATTCATAATAATATATTAACTATAAGAAAGAACAACAAAATAATTCAATAATTATTGTCTGTTATTGAACCGCGACTATACTGCGCAATTAATATCCGTGGCATTGCATAAAAGTGAGTGACAGGCAATTTTCACCAATAGTAAAAAAAAGTACTCGCCATAATCGCAATATGGCCTGATGACACACTAATAATGTATTAGACAGAGATTATGTGCACGCATATTTCGCTTCAAAGTTTCTATTCAAATCATCTAATGGAATTATCAACGAAATTCCAATACAATTTTCTTTCCTCAACTCTTTCCACGAGTCTTTTTATCATTAATTTTTTAATTTCCGTATTGGCTGCAATGCTGTCAGTGCCAGTATCGTAGTCATTACGTTGGCAAAAAAAGAATCTAATCTAGCTAGCAATTCAGCAGGAAAACAAGTATTGTATACCGCAGGCTTCAATCGTGATACGGTTGTCACTTGATCGAAATTCAGTGAAGAATTCCAAATCGCTTAGTCAAGCTCCCCCTGAGTCTAATCATTCAGCTATCTACAATCACTAAGATCGGATTCCAATCATCTCTAAAATCATCTCTAAAAGTCAAAACTCACTGAGTAGCAGTAAATCCCCTTTAAATTATATATATATATATATATATTTATATATATATATATATTAGGTGTAGTAAAAAGAAATTCATTATTTTTGCATGAAATTGAATGGAAAAATAATGGATTTCTTTTTACTACACCTAATATATTCACCGCGAAGCCTAATCCAACATATAATCATAGTGCCACACTTAGCAACCGCCCATACAAAGGTTGACTTAGAAGTCAGACCTCGAAGCGCAGAGAACCAAATGCACCAGGAATATCTTGAGACTTCTCGTTCTCTCACAGTCAAGAACGCGCATACATTGGAACCTCCATCACCTTCGCTACCACTGGCTTCACCGGCTCGACCGATTCACCAGGGCGTTAGAAGTAATACCTCCTCTTTCTCCTCCTTCTCGATCTCCATCACTCACGTTGCTTTGAGCGAATCTTTCCAGCCACCCCATGTTCACGTTCCAATGCTCTTTCCGCGATCACTCCATTCCTATCTCTCGTTCCGGTAAGTTTCTTCTATAATCTCTTTCCCACTTTTTCCGTTGACTCTTGAAACTTATCGCCTACTAAATTCACAGATTCACAGTTGCCATAATTCTAAAAATAGTTGATCATAAGGGGATATATATTATTGTAATAACAATAGTAATAATAGCAATTATTATTATAACGCGATATGAAGTTTAGTATTCTAGTAGTTTAGTATTCTATTATTACATATCTTAGTCTGTAAATCCTAAAGTAAAAAATAGAAAGAATATTATTATTAAAAAACACTTACATAAAAAATTTTATTTAAAAATTTTTTTATTTTCTTATGCCATTATACATATTTTAATGTCATAATTAATATTTTCATTTGTTAATATAGTCAATAAAATATATTAGCTTTTTCCTATAATCTTAAGGATTCACTAATGGAAACATTGAAAGCCATGAATTGATATAGAGATATTTGATTATCAAAGATATCAAGAAGTCAGAGGACTAATTTTTTTTTCATTTTTTTTCACACAATTTTTTATCAAGTTATTATAAAGATATTTCTACATCAATAGAATCATTATAATGATTTTTGAATATTTTAATTTATTCAAGAATAAATATTTTACAGGGAACGATTGATTACGAAATACGATTGAGGAACATATTGCACAAAGTAATAAAATGAAGTATAAGAGTTTATATAAAAGTATTCAATAAATTGTCATATTAGGTGTACAACTTTGCTTCCGCCATTTTCCTATAGATGACTTTAGCGGTAAATGGTCGAAATAAATAGATCATAGACGTCATACAATAAACTTGGGCATCTGTCAACATAACCCCATAGAAACATTAGTCGATTTGTGTCTGCATCATAAAGTTATTCTCGATTGAAAATGTCAGTTTACGAGCCAAATTCTCGTCATTTGCGGGAGGTTTTAATTTTTTGCTTCAATATGAAGAAATCTGCGGCTGAGGCTCATCGAATGCTCTCAAATACTTATGGTGAGGCCGCTATTAGTGAAAGAACGTGTCGTGAGTGGTTTCAACGCTTCAAGAACGGTGATTTTGACGTTCAAGGTCATGCTCTGTATTTGGTGGGACCAGCTCGGCGTAGTGTATTATGAACTGTTAAAACCGACTGAAACAATCACAGGCGATCGGTATCGAACGCAATTGATGCGTTTGAGCCGAGCATTGAAAGACAAACGGCCGCAATACAACGAGAGACACGATAAAGTGATTTTGCAGCATGACAATGCTCGACCCCATGTTGCGAAAGTGGTCAAGACATACTTGGAAACGTTGAAATGGTAAGTCCTACCCCATCCGTCGTATTCTCCAGACGTTGCTCCCTCTGACTATCACTTGTTTCGATCAATGGCACACGGCCTGGCTGACCAGCACTTCCGGTCTTATGAAGAAGTAAAAAATTGGATCGATTCGTGGATAGCCTCAAAAGATGACCAATTTTTTTCGACGCGGGATTCGTACGCTACCCGAAAGATGGGAGAAAGTAGTGGCCAGCGATGGACAATACTTTGAATCATAAATGTATAACCAGTTTTTTACAATAAAGCCTCGAATTTCGGAAAAAAACGGCGGAAGCAAAGTTGTATATCTAATACTATCGATGTTACTCATAATTCAAAAATTAAAGAAAAAGATGATATTTAATTGATTATTTCTGAAAAAAGTGATTCTGTCAAATTCCTTTACATTTAGATTCATTTATTTTTTCAAAACCTCTGTGGAAAAGTAAAAAAAATTTTTTTTCATTTATTATGATATATTTCTTATTATGTTATCTCCAAATTAATATAAAGAATTAAACTCCAAATGAACGATGAACGAATATGCATAATCAAAAAGAGATGTCAAAGATGAGCATACTATTCATAATTAATTTTGCTTTATTTGAAAAAGAAGTCAATGGAAATATATATTTTTACTTATTTTTCTTTAACAAATTAGAATAATATAGTAAATAAATAATATTTTAGAAAAGTTTTGATATCGTCTATACAAAATTGTTAACCAAATGTATCATCCCATTTAGAAGGTAACATCACTTTATCATTTAATCTCGTAATAAAGATCGTACAAAATTATTTTGATAGTACCACTATGCGTTTTGGTCTTCACATAAAACAAATTCTATCTGAAATATTTTTTTTTAATATTTCAGATAATATTTCAGATAAAATACTTATCTAGAAAAAGAATTTTGAGGTGAAAATATGAAAATAGCCCATCCTGTATAAAGTTTTTCAGTTGCAGTTAGATAAGTAACATTCTTGAAAAGCAAATCATTCGAATAATGGATTATAAACATGCAAAACGGATGCATGAGTATTCTACTAGCCATATTCTAAACAAGCTTTACTCAAGTTTGATTCATACTGTATTCATAATAAAAATGATATTAGATAAATACATATGTATTTATCTAATATCATCTTTATTATATTATATATCAAAATAAATTTTTGTATTTTCTATTTTGTGAATTATCCCGTGAATTATCCTAAACTTTCGCTTGTCATATATATATCTGTAACCATGATTTGTTATATAAACTCTAATATTACGTAGATATCTGTCGAAGTGTAAAACTTAAACTTTCTTTAGAGACTCATGGATGAATTCCATGAATTAACAAAAAATACATGCTGTCCCAAGTTATTTGCATTGTCCTAAGTTGTCTGCAAGTCACATCTACATTTATGGTACAATAAGCTTTTTGGCTAAATTTTTGCACCAGTTTATATTTCTTCCTTTTGTATCTGGGAGGAAAGAAGAGGAACAAAGACGAACTGGTTCAAAAGTTCAGCCAAAAAGAATAGACCGATTGACATAATTTGTGCAAGATATAATTCAACATATGCTACTAACCAATAAAAATATAATAGCAATCGATTATATTATATACAAGATGATCAAACTTCGGAAGCATGCAGAGGATCGATAAACTAAGAAAAAGCATCCTTTAGGTTTACGCTAATTTTTGTTTCATTTAAGAAAAAACTGCAAAAAGGATAAAACATAGTTTCTATTTTTGTATTTTTTTATTATGGTACATATTCATTCATACCTATTTATTTACGTTGTCGTTTACTTAATACAGATTTTCAAAATGTTCCGGTACTCTGGAAATTGGCGCGCATATTATTGTCGCACTATTTTTGATCGAAGTATTATCGCTAAATCGTACACAAAAATAATAATATTCCGCTACAAAACAATAATATTCCAAAAATTACATTTTATCTTTTTTTACAATTTTTTTTTAAATGAAGCAAAAACAAGAATATCTCTAAGAATTTTTTTTTACTTAATTTATCCTATATGCTCTCGAAGTTTGGCCATTTAAATTCGGGATACCTTGTATATGTAATAACAATATAAATTTTTATTATTCATTATTAATTTTATTATATTGTTTTATTCTAATTTGATATATTTTATTACAAGAAAAATAGAAGATATTATATTTTAAAATCTGGCATATTATATTGTAGAATCTGTGTTTTTACATCTGTCAACTTTCCAATAAAGTCTTCGAGAAACATAAGACAGATTTAATTACATTAGGGGTGTTATCATTATATGACATTTCTGACCATCATTGGATCCCTGATTTTAAAAACTTCTATTGCTCTAAACAAAAAGAAATCGAAAAAACGAACTTGAAAGGCATAACATCAGGAGGACCGCGGTCCGATTTATGCTCACACGCTTAAAAATTATATCTCTTTGTTGTTTGTCAAATATTAAACGAAGACAAGTATTCATGAGCGTTGTCAGCATGAATCGGATCACTTCGGTCTAACTTTGTTTTACGAGGCAATATTTTTTATTTATCTCATTCTATGTCTTCTTGCATTGTTTGTCATAATACGTTTTGAAAGCAAAAAAGTAAAAGCAGACTACATAAATATATAACACTACATAATATATAATAAAATCGTATTTATTCTCTTTTTTTGACAAAATAATCTTAAATTCACAGTAAAATGAGAAATTAATATTACTATTATACTCACTATTATATTCACTACTATATTCACTTACTATTCACTCACTATTATATTCACTTACTAAACTTTGAATAATTTAAACTGATCCTTTTGTCATACATTATCAATTTTATTAAATACACAATTAAATATCAAAATACAGACGAGAAATTTAATATGCTATATGTAAAATAATAAAAATTTTAAATATAAATTGCATTGGCGGATCTAGAAATTTGTCAATGTGTGGAAGAGGATTATTGGCGCAAGTAAAATTTGTTATTATAAGATTTATGAGAAGTCAACACTAAGGCATATTGAATCGTGATGTCAGAAGCGAGAAATGACAATTAAGTTAATTTTTATTACATGCCATTGAAAATAAATACAATTTGGATAAAACGAATATAATGAAATTGCTTTAAAACAATTATAATAATGAACGCAAATTAAGTTTATTCCCCTCTGATAGTTAAATAATCATAAAAAATGATAAAAGACCCGTAAGTGCTTTTACTCAATGCACATGCGTAACCTATTTACATTTTCATGTACTTTAATTTTATCATTATTTATTACTGACTGTTAAGTGAAATAAGAATAACCTTCGCATCCATTTTAACAAGTAATCTCATCATTTCGATTTATCCAAATTGTCTTTAACTTCAACACAAGAGTTGAAGTTAACAAGTTATTATTTGAAGTTAAGAAAAACATGTCATTTTTCGCTTATGATGTCACGACTTAATGTAAAGAGTATTCAAAAGTGTTAAAGACAAATATTATAACATATAGATATAAAGATAGAACATAAAATTATTATTTAAATTATTACATTAGTATTGTTTAAATGCAAAGTTAGATAATGCTAAGTTAAAAAGTTAATTAATTTTAACTTCATTTACATTTTTTTCAGTTACATTTTAGATTCTTAACTTTTTAACTTTATATAGTTATATAATATTACCAGGTATATAAGCTTAAATCCGCTGTTTTTAGTCAGAAAAACACATTTTTTTTTCCTAGGGAGCAAAAACAAATTTATTCAAAGTACTTGCCCTCGCTAACTATACATTTTTTCCATCTTTCGGGCAATTTGTGTATACCGCGCCAAAAAAATTCCTCATCTTTGGAGGCAAACCATTTATCAAGCCATTTTCGGACATTTCGTAAGAATCGAAGTGCCGCTCAGCGAGCGCGTGGCCCATCGACGAAAACAGGTGATAGTCAGAAGGTGCCAGGTCTGGTGAGTAAGCGGGATGGAGTAGCATTTCCCAGTTGAGTGTCTCCAAGTAGTTTTGGACCATTGTTGACGTGTGCGATGGTGCATTGTAATGGAGAAAAATCAGCTTGTCATGTCTTTTCCGATAATGCAGCCTTTTTTCACGCAGAGCACAGTGTAATTTGATCAGTTGTTGGTGGTAGCGGTGAGCAGTTAACAATTTCACCACATTTTAACAGCTCGTAGATGACATTCTCCTGATCCCACCAAACGCACAGCATCGTCTTCCGTCCGAAGTGATTTGGTCTTGAGGAAGATATTGATGGTTGGGCGGGATCAACCCAAGATTTCTTGCGTTTAGGATTCTGAAAATAGATCCACTTTTCATTGCCTGTCACAATCCAATGCAGGAACGACTTTCTTTTTTGTCTGGCAAGCAGAATTTGGCATGTGTTTTGGCGTCGCTCCATCTGCCTATCATTCAGTTCATGCGGCATCCATTTTCCGATCTTTTGAACCTTCCCCATGGCATGTAGCCGCATGGAAATGGCTGCTTGAGAAATACCCAATTGCTCGGCAAGCATTTTTTGCAATTGGGTATCGTCTTCGTCCAAAAGAGCCTGCAATTGACAGACCTCAACCTTCCTGGGCCGATTTTTACGCTTCTTGTCATTCAGATCAAAATTGTTGTCATTGAACCGGCGGAACCAATCTCTGCACGTTGTTTCCGATAAAGCATTGTCGCCATAAGCCTCCACAAGCATTCGATGTGATTCGGCAGCTGATTTCTTCAAATTGAAACAGAAAAGCAAAGCTTCCCGCATATGCTTTTTTTTTTAGCAAAAAACTAGACATGATTATGAAAGAAAAAAATGTATGTTGTTGTATGAAATTGCTGATGATGTACACTGGTTAATATTGACAGATGTCAAACACATAAAAAAAAGTGTGTTGTGTGCCCAGGTTAGCTTTGTACGCTCATTAATGCCACCTATGAGCAAACAGCGGATTTAAGCTTATACAGCTGGTATATCGGTAACTATTAATTTTAATTTTTAATTTGAATTTTGAAAAATTAACATCAGAGTTGGGTAGTTAACATCTTTTTAATATAATATCGGATTGAACATCAAAATTATTAAAATTGGCTTTTCAATTTAATTTGTAATATTATTACATAGTTAATTGCATTTGTAAGTCCGGAAA
>NW_017259192.1:960614-966032 GCF_001594045.1 Atta colombica | reverse complement strand
TATATATATATATATATATATATATATATAAAATTCACATTATTTAAAACATTAATTAATTAAAACATTAATTAAAGGTTCAGTTTCGGTTATATTATAGACTTTCATATTTTTACTTATTGTATAGAAAGAGACATCATTTTTCGAACTTTTTTGTTAATAACTTTTTAACGGATAGCGACCGCCTAAAACTGTTGATTCAGGGTCACGATCTTGATAATATATGTCAAGATCAAGATCATTAGAGATGGTTCTTTTCTATATATTTACCAATAAATTTAATATTAATATTTTATTTGTAAATTATATGAAATAACAAAAATAATTCTTATACAAAAAAAAACTAATTTTTAATATTTTACAGATATTTTCATGTTTTCTTTATATTATTAAAAAAATATGTAATTTTTTTTAATGGAAGTAATTTTATACTTTTCTTTGTGCTGGTTATGCCTGTACATTTTTTAAAAAATTATATATAATTAAAAAATTTTTGTTCTTTATTACACATTAGAAGTAAATTCATTCTCTATTCCGCACTCGCATTCCGTGCGATTTTACCCTAAGGACATCACAGATGACGCAATAGCACTGATAGCATTCCCTAAATACAGATCCAACCTATGTTAAGCTTTAGGCACTACTATTCAATTTATTGCCGTATAATAATAAAAAAACAATTGCAATTTTATTTAATCTTCCTTAGTTTGTAATAATTATATTATTCTGTTTATATAAATATTAACAATAACAATGAAAGTAATTTTTGAATAATTGTCAAATGCATAATTCATATCTATTTCTAACATAGTAACTTTTTACGATTTTAACCTATGTGTATGATTAAAATGTCCTAACATATATAATTATTTTTAAAAAATACACTTAAAACTCTCAATAATTAAATGTCTACGAAATAATACATCACTAATACATATAAAAAACAAATCAACATTTTAGATTTGCTATTAGTTACATTATTGCTTTATTTTCTCTACAATGATTGACCGATTCGCTTACTGCCTTTATTTTTTTCTGTGTGTGAATGAATTTGTTTTTGTTTTGAAAAATGTCATGAATTTTATAAGTGCGGATTTAAATGATGTACGATAAGATCAGTGTTTAATATATATTTAGATCTTTCTTAAAATAAAAAGTTCGTAAAGAGAAACATTTTGTACAATTTATAGTTACATCGAATAAAATTGAAATTGATTGAAAAAGGATGAATAATAATATGAAATAATAATAATTATGAAAAAATTTATCAAGATTTTGAATTAAGCGAAATATCACCAGACAATCGACCAGAATCCATCTATTGTACAATCCTCATTAGTTTTACATAATTTATTAAATGTAGTATCTGATGGAAACCCGATAATCTCCCTATCTTCTTGTATTCTGAACGTAAACGTAGATTCATGTGTTCCTATAAAATATCTATTTAAAAAGAAAAAGCAAGGTTATATGAAATTTCTATATTATCTATAAGCTATGTACTATCTTGATCAAAAAGTTCCCGGAATTACCACCAGGTGATGCTCTGAGTCAGCTGATTTGAATTCTGTTTTTTTTGGTTAGGTTGCCACATCTATCATTGACATTCCCATCAAATTTTATCACTGTAGCTTGACATTTATAAAAGTTACGCCGTCTTGAATACATCTATCTCTGCACGTATTTTCGATTTTTTACAGTTTTAAAAATGGAGTGGATTTTGCACCATGATAACGCACCGTCGCACAGTGCCATCATTATCCATGAATTTTTGACCAAGAACGAAACGAATACTATCCAACAGCCATCGAATTCACCTGATATGGCTCCCTGTGATTTTTTTTGTTCGATCAAGTAAAAAACCATTACGAGGAACGCGTTTTAACAGCCGAAAGGAGATAATAGAAAAATCGAAGACGGCTCTGATGGCTATACCGACAATAGAGTTCCAGAAATGTTTCGAGAGCTGGATCAAGCGCTGGCATAAGTGCGTTGCAGTCGATGGGGAGTACTTTGAAAGGGACAATATTTTGATGAATAAAACTTATATTTTGAATTTTCTGAATGAATTCCGGGAACTTTTTGATCAAGGTAGCAAGGTATTAGCATTTATAAAATATAATTATTGAAAGAATAATCTACATTTAACGCCCTATTTACAATCAATCATCATATAAATATTCTTACCTGGCATATGAACAGATTATTTGATCGATGATGGCGACTCCACCATCTTTAAATTTATTTATCACATAATCAGATGGTACATATTTCATGATTTTATATTGAGGTAAATACAACTTAAGTTCTTCAAATTCTGAAAATTATAATTCAAATATTAATTTTTCTTCATATTCTAAGGATATCTTTTCATAACTATATTCAATAACTGTATTCAGTATGTATGAGACTTTTCCTTCGGAAATTATTTAAAAAAAAATCATTACACATTAATGTTTAATATTTCGTATTTATTAACTAAAATTAAAATTTTTGCAAATTAAAATTCTCTTGAAAAGTAAAATTTAGAATTAACAAAAATATGATAATTAGAACATTACTTCTTTTTTCTCTGAGAACAGTTTACTAGAGCATTTATTTAATCTGATTTTCTTTTCTGTTTTATTTATTATTTGTTATTGTTATAGTCAATTAAAAATTATAAGTTTCAATATTTTTCAATATTTAGAAAAAAATTGATCACGTATTGGTTAAAAAAATTTACAAAAGACTTTCCAACAATTTAAGAATTCGTAAAATTCTTAAATCATAAGTTTATACAAAATATATATACCATATTGCTCTGCATCTGTCGCAATAAACAATAGGGTTAGTCCAAGCTTAACCATTCTTTTTTGTAATTGTAAGGCAGTATTCATTATTGTCGGTACCGACGCCTTATGAGCCATGATAAAATCGCGTCTTCTAAGATGAACCGCCAAATATGACCCGCCTCTTGCATTTCGCCGATTCTGAACTTAGAATCCATAGCTATAATTTATTATTACTATAATATAAAAAAAAAATAACAATTACAATATACCTTCTCCTTAGTCCAATCTGCTGGTCGCTCCGTATTATCATTCTTATTTGTAGAATTCAGGAAAGTTTTCCTATAATCTTCCGCGATATTGTACAATTCAGAATTATAACGCATGCTGCGTCTAGCTCTCCAATATTCTTTAGATCCGTATTCGTCGTGTAAAGCAATCTCCATACGATCAAACATTATGGATCTGTGCAAGAACACTAGTAAGATTCTTAAAAAAAAACGAAATAGAAACACTCAGAATATGTTACCTGTATCGCGTTGGCTTGAGATTCTGAGAAAGGTCTCGTGCCATGCCGTGGAATTTAAGACATTTCACATCTCGAGCTGTGACGTTAGAATAGCCCCAGAATGGACCAGTGTACATATGTTGTTTTAATTTATGATATCGCAAAGAATCATGATCGCACTCTATCAGCTCGTTTTTATCTTCGAATTTACCTGTCTTGAACATTTCCTCGTCATTTTGTAGAATGTACAGACGATCAAGTTGCACCTCTCTGTTCCCACATGAGTACTCTAAAATCAAACTGTTATACAGTCAAATAAATCATTTATATCAAACTCTCATAATAAATATTAAAAAAATAAGAATTATATGTATCAAATATACATATATAATATTCTATATATTAT
This sequence comes from Atta colombica, assembly GCF_001594045.1. Classification (NCBI taxonomy): domain Eukaryota; kingdom Metazoa; phylum Arthropoda; class Insecta; order Hymenoptera; family Formicidae; genus Atta; species Atta colombica. The sequence goes on along the minus strand of NW_017259192.1, from coordinate 962,347 downwards.
ATATATGGAATATAATAATAAATAGAAAGTTTAAGGGTGAATCAGAATATAAAATATATTTTTTAAAATGTCATATCGAATATATTATTTCTTAGAAATTAAAAAATTTGTAATAAAAATTAAAAAAGATTACATAATTGAAATATCCTTATGTGTGAGTACAAAATTAAAAAACGCATATGCTAAAAATATAAAATATAACAATATGGAAAAAAGAGAATTTTTAATACTATATGTTGTAATAATATATATTGTTTATGATTCTGATTAAAAAATTAAAGTGGCTACATCAGAGGCATAGGAGAGAAATATAAATTGATAATATTTATCGATTTTCACAAACTTGCTTCTCAAATGACATATCATCATATGTATATCAACATATGTAGCTACTTTAATTTATCAATTGATAGTTAGGAATATACATTCATATAGTTTGGTTAAAAATTCTCTTTTTTCCATATTGTTATACATATTTTATATTTTTAGCATATACGTCTTTTAATTTTGTTTCATACGTAAGAATATTTCAATTATTTTTTTTGCAAAATTTTTAGTTTCTAAGAAAAATAATATATTCGATATGATATCTTAAAAAATACGTTTTATATTCTGACTCTCATTCGCCCTTAAATTTTTTATTTATACTGAGAATTCTATATTTTTGTTAATTTATATAGAATATATATAACAGAAATTCAATATTGTTCTTAAATCTAGAGAATCCGCATTAGATTACAAAAAAAGTATACATCAATAGACTGCATTTTTCAAGAGAGAAAGAGAAATAAAGCATAAAAAGCATATAGCATACTTTAGAAAATTATATATTCTTTCTTTAGTTTTTGAGCCAAATATTCTATGAATATCTGCTAGTACTTCAAACATTGTACAATAATAAAACATTATAATTCAAAAACTAAATTCTGAATAATTTATATATGTTTATATGACAAGTCTTGTTTTATTTTATACTTTGGCTTTGTTCCTTGAAAATTAGTTCTCAACAGTCTTGCAATTAAGAAAAAAACATAAAGAAATGTACCTTTCACAAATTCATACATCTCAATGACAGGTATATATAGTTGTAAACTCGTAATGTCAAAAAAGGTACTCCAAAATAGACGCTCTTGGGATCCTATATTTCTGCTTCGCCAGTGGTATAGATTACCTGAAACAAAGATTAAGAGATACTCACTATAAATAATAAGCTTACGGAATACATCTTTAGTTCATAAATTACCCCATGGTGGCAAAACTAGTTGCCACTGGAATTCTTTGTCCCTCTCAATTAATTTTCTTAAGAAAACAGCAATACGAATGTACACATCTCTTCTCAAATTGAAGCCTTCTGCAGGATTCACATCATAAAGGATATAACTGTAAAGAAAATATAGCTTTGTTTGTTTAGAAACAAGGATCAATTTTATTTTAAAATGAAATAAAAATTACAAAAGTGAATAAATTCAAGTGTTCATCTAAACAATGACTAATGAAATTATAAATAGTCTAGTGAATTTATTCATTTTTATAATTTTCATTTCACTTGTCAAGATACAGAAAAACATAAATAAAAAGGAAAAAACAAGAGTTTCTTCAGCCTATATCAACATAAAATTACTATATATTTCCATATATATTATTCCATATGTTTATAAATTTCAATGAGAAAGTTAGATATACTTTTTATATATTTTTTAAGTCTTGTTAAGACATCTTGATGAGATTTAAGA
>NW_017259192.1:958487-960424 GCF_001594045.1 Atta colombica | reverse complement strand
AAACAATGAGATTAGATTAGCGTTTTAGTTTTTTTTTTTTTTTTTGCAAAAAAATCTTAGTTTAAAGAGTTAATAAAACTTGATGAAACAAATTCGTAAATTTTTCTGGCGTAAAATCTCAGTAATTCCTGACCGTTTTTTTGTGAAGTGATTCTCAACGATGCATTTCCTTGAATCCATGGTGCACTTGTCAGGCACTTTGCAAAATCCGAATTCGCTGCCACTCACGGCGAATACAATCGAAATAATAATACATAGAACTTTCAAGGCAGACATCTTTTGTAAATCTTACATTCCTCTTTCTTCTTTTTCTTCTTCTTCTAGCCGATAAATTTCTAATTTTAGTCTCTACTTCTTTCTGTGTCCTAGTAATGAATTTCCAACCTTTATGTTGTATTGAATATCGCAGAACTTATACTGCATAGAGCAGAGAGAATAAGCCAAGCTTCTCTCTGATAATACATAATAAAATCGAAATTCTCTTGTTCTCTGACCCCGTCTCTTTCTTATATCATTATCTTATATCATGCAATTTCATTTGTTTATTCATTATTTGTATTATTTCATTTTTACGTTTTTTATTGTACGACAAATGTGTGTAGAGATTCTCGGATCTCTCTATCCTACAACCAATCAACAGGTTGAAAAATTTGTCGTACAACAAAAACGAACAAATGAAATATCACTCTTAATTATTACACAATACTAATGATGCGACTTTATAACAAAATAAAAAACTGTACCGATTGCCCGATGTTCATGAAGCTAGAAATCTGTCCAAGATCTTGATCAGAGAAAAAATTAACAAATCACATTTGAATAATTTGATCACATGATCATTGTGATTGGTTAATTCTGTTTTCATCCGAGGTCCCGGATTTCTAGCATGTGGACACAAGCCTTAAATGTGTTAGACCCTGCGCTAAAGTTATTAGATTTTTGAATCACAAACTCACATCCATTTTGACGTGAAACGCGGCCATTTCAAATTTATGCCTTTGTATATACATACTTTATTTTGGAAAATAAAGCTGTCAATGTAAAATAAATGTTTTTTAATTATAATTAATTTATTTATGACCGAAAAATATGTATAAATATGTATAAATGCTTAATTTATATATTATTTAGTTTAATATGAGTTTAATTGTAGAAGTTTAATGCATGTGAAAGTGTACGAAGGGATAGATAAGTACACTTTAAAGGATGAACCACCAACTACTATGCTTGAAATCGTGTATTATGTGCACTTCTTCATCCATTTTGACATTTCTGAAATCAATTGCGATATTTTAGAAATCTAGTGACTTTAATGTTTATCGATCTTCTCTCGCGCCATCTCGGGCTCCTTTCTGCTTTCAGAAAGTGTCACGAAGTGTCACGTTTATTACTTTCAGTTGTTTCACGTATTCTGACTATTCGTAGGCATTTACACCAATTTATACAGGTCGAAATTATTAGGGATTACCCGGTTTTCTGAATTTATTGAGGACACGCTACTCGACGATTTACTAAACGCTTCGCTCTAAACTTGCTTCGTCAGATTTTGTGATTATCTCGTTTTATCATCGTACCTATCAAAACTTCTATCGCATTCTTTTTCTATTGTCTTTTGTCAAACTGCAAATAGGCAGCAAACGAAATTGTTTTTTACGACAAACAATGCAAAATCATGAAGTTCTACGAGGTAATTAACTTTGGTGTAACTTATAATTTTTAAGATATGTAGCGTAATTTGTGCCAACAACAGGAAATATTTAATTTATAAAATGATTTTTGTTATTAAACAGAATCCAGAGTGCGTGCCTTTGGAGGAACTGCAGTTGAATATTAAGAATGACGGGGTGATTATTGTGATAGATGCGCTGGTACGTTAATTTTTTAATCTTAAGATTGTAGAAATTTCGTAGATCTGTTTTTTTAATTTTTTATACTTG
>NW_017259192.1:947570-958387 GCF_001594045.1 Atta colombica | reverse complement strand
TATATATCTGTTTTCTATAGCTGAATTATAATGTACACCTTGGAACTTAAAGTTAAATATATATGTTTAATATTTCACAAAAGAAGATTCTAACACAGGAATAAAAAAAAGAGGATTAAAGCTCGTTTTTTTTTTCTTGAAGAAAGTTTTAAACTATACACTGATTGTAAAAAATTTCAACTTATTGCATATTTATTTTACTTCAACTGTTGATTTTTCCCATCTGCTGGAAAACTGGAGATTGCTCTTGAAAATGAGTCTTCAGTCGAAATCTGAAAACTGGACAATCATGATTATAATCTATGTTTTATGTCATTGTACTGAACTGTGCTAATTTCTATCTTATATATATTTTTATTTAAGTACTATAAAGTCATATTTTAATAATCATAAAACTTGATTATTTCTTTCTATATATTCTTTCTGTTATGTTCAATTTAGAATAATTTACATTTTTTACATGCTTGTATTGTCTATATGAAAAATATTTGTATAAACTTAATGTAATAATATACAAAAATTTCAAACAAAGTAACTTTGAAATATACAGCATAAGACTTAACGTGAAATAGCTGTAGGTCTGTTTTTTTTTTAACTAAACTTATATAGTTCAACTTACTTCTTTTTTTATGTTAAAATAAAAAATATGGAATTATAAATTATAATAAATTTAAAATTCAGCAAAAGCAAGAAGAAAAGCTCTAGTGCAATTTAACAAATAAAAAACAAAATTAAAATCTCAAAATTCATGTTCTGTTTTTATTGAACATCTAATAATTGCATATATAAGTCATATTTATTTAACGTTTAAGTTTCTATATATTGTTTAATATCAAATTTTAGAATATGAAGTGGGCAGATAAGCGTTATTTTCTAAGTTACATAGCACCAGAGATATACAATGAAGATGGATCAGAAATTATGGGTGCTAAGGATTATTGGATGGAAATTGTGAGTTACATAATTGAAGATTTAAACTGGTTACTGGCTCTTCCATTTTATCGGTATAATAATTAGGTCTTAGTAATTTCAGTACTCGATCTATTCTTTTTAATTGAATTTTTTGCATTATTTTCACACATTCATCATTTCTCTTTTTCTTTTCATATTAGAGAGAAAAAGGGAAGATGAATGATACAAAAAGTTCAACTAAAAAGAATAAATCTACAGTTAACATGTTCCAATTATTACAAATAGGTTTCTTTATTTAGATTCTGGTCCAATATTATATACAATACATCGATTATGGATACATTAGTTTCTTTTTTACAAGAAGCCCCACCTTTCTATACCTTAGAAAGTTTTCCTGCTGATCCAAAAATGCGCGAAGCATTAGAGAATCTTCGTCGTAACGTACTTATCGTCTTCGCGCGACTCTGCACGAATAAACAGAGTTCAGCAGAATATATGAACCGTCCATTTCTTGGAAAACTATTGTATAACTATTACATATTCACGATACCAATTATATTTGATCTATGCCAACTGTATGGTAGAGAAAGTACCAAAGTAGTAGAGAAAATTGTAGATAGCGTATTTAATCTACAACCGATGTACAATGATGACCTTCAGAAATCTATACCATGCCTTATAAAGGTGATGTATACTGTTTAATCGTGATAAAAGAAAAACATTGATTTTTTTATATCTTACATTTCAATTATTGGTTCTTTATTTATTTTAGTCACAAATATGAATTGATATAATTAATTCTTCTCTAAGTTAAATTTTTTTAAAAATATAATCAACAATTATTGTTGATCAAAAGTAGAAACTTATTAAAAAAAATTGAATTTATAATTTTTGTTTCAATTGAATTAATCAGTCAATTATCTTTACTATCATAGGCTCTCGAAAATGTTGAACGAAGATTTGAAAATTGTCCAAGTAATGCTACTGAAGCAGTGGCGCTTTCAGAAAGAGGAGACTCTATTGAGATGACATTGTATAATTTAGAGGATTTAATACTCTATGTTCTAGATATATCATCAACTCTTACTATATTGTTAAGAGTCTATTCTCCAGTAACTGCCATATTTCATAAAGATGACTTCATAAACAAGTGAATAAAAGACTTTATTTTATTACTAATATCTCATTTAATTAATATATTATTTTTGGCAATATATTTACGTTTTTATTAAACTAGTTTTTTAATATTCGACAATTTTTATTAAATTGAAATTCTCTTATTTGTGAACGTATACACTTTGCTCAAATGTACAATATATTTTTATTTTGGTGCCACTATATTGTTTCTGTTTGCTAGGATAGTTTCAATATATGGGAGTACTATACCTGAAATGTATAAAAAATTAGACAAATTAGCATATAGCGAGGAAAATATGCCAAAGTACATTGAATTGAAGCATCGTCTTGATGTAACCAGAGTTGAAATGTTAAATCTTTATCGAATTATTATCTATGAATCCATATTACAAATTCAAGAAAAAATGTAAGTATGCGAAAAAATCATTTTATGATAAAAATAATTATATGGATATCCTAATGAAAATATTTGATTTTTACTTACTTCTAATGTTACAGAAACACAATAACTGAAAATGAGATAAGAAATTGCGTAGATAAATATTTGGATTCACTAATAAGTGCTATCTCTGAAAAAGAATTCATTATAGATTATCATCAGTTTTACCCAGTTGATGCCGATCTTCAAATTATAACTAAACTTTATCCTGAAATGTATCCTTTTTTAAAGAGTTTACAATATTATATTATTATACATAAACATAATACAGTTTTAAATCTTAGTTTTCTTTACATATCTAATAATCAGTGATACGATAAAAAGCAAATATATATTACAGTCATTGCATGCATCGATTGGAGATACCAAGATGTTAGCTAATGCATCACTCAATAATACAAATGTAAGTAATAATATTGCAAATATACATATGTATAGATTTATATATATGTATAGATTTATTATTATTAAAGATTTATTTTTATTAAAAAATTTTATAGATAGCTGTTGCTGGATCTAGCGGTATTCAAAGCAATCAACGAAAAGAACATTCCAATGATGTAAATTGCATGAACAATAAGATAGATTCTGGTTCAAAATATCCCGACAACTTAATGTCTCTTATTTCGGAGGTAAAAGAAATTTTGTGCGATTATGGTGAAGGTTTTATACAGGTAAGACTTGTTATATATTTAATTTATTCAATTAATTATTAATTTGTAATTAAATAGAAATAACGGATGAGAAGTAACGCATCGATTACTAGTACTAAATTTAAATAGAAAATATTGAGTAGTGTTTTTATAAATTTGTGCAATCTAAAACTTTCAGCTATGTTTAGAGAATTATAACTATAATATTGAATCTGTGGTAAATGCAGTTCTGGAGAACAAGTTACCACATAATTTGAAAGAATTAGATAGGACAATACCATATATACCACCTGATCCAATGGTAAGTAATAAAATAATCTCTTTGCTATAATAAGTTAAAATAGCGAGAATTAATCTATATTATATTATATATGCTTTTAGGAAACATCGATTGCTATGGACCTGACTACTGCAAATCTGATTAACGATTTTCAAGAGTTGAATGTTTCCTACAACGATAAAATTGAAGTCACGACAGAGAAATTTACAGATGTGTCAGATGTAAAGAAAAAGTAAGTTATTGCAGTGATAAAATTTGCACACATTGACATTGATTAAAATTAAATACATCTTTTTCCTAGGACAAATAAATACAGAAACGCAAATGAAATGTTGAACGACAAATCTGCAATTAGAGAAGCGAGGAATATCTATGAAAAATACAGCATTGTTACCGATGAATACGATGATGAATATGATGACACATATGACAGTCATGATATTCGTGGTAGTGCACAGGACGATTCTGCAGAAATAGATGCAAGGTCTTTCACTACTCCAAGAGTTAGTTGTTCAATTATTCTTTATCTTTATAATATATATAATGAATTTGATTTTTTTTACAACACATTTGTTTCATATAGGTATTTCAGACATTCGATAAAAATAATGCTAGTTCTGAGGATGATACAGAGATAGAAGACGAGAAACCTATACAAAATAGTAATCATTTTGTACAAGATTCAGCGGAATTACATGCTAAAGCTGAACAGCGAAAACAATCAAGAGAAGGCAAGAATGCATGTAATGTAAACGGTAAATTGCAAATTTATTTGCAAACATTTTTTTAATTACTTGTAATTTGATTAAATTATTAAAAAACACGTAAAATGATACAGATACAAAATGAACCATTTTCTTTTCACTCGGCAAATATACAAAATTGTTGTTTTAACTTATAGAAATATATCATTTATGTACATATGTTCAATGAAATATTGATTTATTACATTTCGGAATAGCATTTCTGAAATTAATATTAATTGTACAGTAACTAATTATATATAGTAATTATTATATTTAATTAGATTCATAGCAAATATTCACAATCTCATTTTTCTCTGATTTGATTTGCTTGTTAAATATGTCAAATGTCGAAAAATTCTTATATATTTAGCAATCCAATAGCGTACTATTGAGAAGTATCCCAAATAGTTCAGATTACAGATTACAATTTTTTTCTTTAAGGTAAATCCAAAGGTGATAAGCAAGATAAAAACGGACCAGTCAATAGGAGAAAAAATGTATACAAGGCTACACATGGCAATCATAATCGGCGAATGGGTGCAGAAATAAAAAGAAAACAAGGAATGGTTCCATCTTAAAGTTGCACATTTTCGCAAAAGATTTCACGATGTATATACTGCCAAGCAATAAATATATTTAGTATATTTACTTGGCTATTTAATTATTTCATAAAAATAAACATTTTTATTTGTTTGCTTGATTATACCGTGCTAAAAATGAATACATTCTTATTTAAAAATAATTGTATAAAAAAAATATATATATATTACACATTGTTTCAGAAATTTTTAGAGGAATGTGTTGTACTTCAGTGATCCTTTACTATAGTTAGCGCTCGCAATCTATTTAATTCAGTATTTATAACTCGCTGATGTTCCTCCTCAGGTACTATTGTGCTTGATGTGAATTCAGAAGAATACTTAATAGGCATCAATTGTGTATACAACTGCGTCGCATGTCCGTAATAATTTAATTGTATCATAATCACAGCGTGAATACTCGGATTGATATACTCCAATCTTTTTCCAAGAAACGTTGGCAATTCCGTGAGTAATTGAGCATGTATACTCTTCAATTCTTTAGCAGCCGTCTCCTCTGCTCGTCGTTCTCTTTCAAGTTTCGCGATGTGATTCGCAGTTTTGTCTTTTTTCTCTTGTAATTTTTTTACACGATTGTATACATATTTCCACGTGGTTACTAGATCCTCACGCTTTGCTATCGCCGCAGCAATGGTAATAAATTCATTCCTGAACTTTTTCAGAGGTTCTATAAACGTTTTATGGCATAAGTTGCTAATTTCTTGAACGTTCTTTCCTACCTAATAACGAAATGTAGCATGAGTTATAATATTATGCCTTCAGTGAAAGAATGTTTATTTTTTGTAACTCTTGAAAGTTTTCTTCGCATCTAACTTTATCTAAAGCAGAACATTTATTGAAATCTTGTAAAGAATTCCTCAAAAATTCATAGATTTTTCCAAATAAAATTAGAAGTTTTTAATGCAACTTTGAAATAACTTAGACTGTAAACAATTTGAATTATATATTAAAAATTATATATTGAATTATATATTATTATAAGAGAGATTCCACGAGACCATTTTCTAAAATTGAAACCACGAAACTTATAGGATAATATGAGAAAGGTAGGTTCACTACAATATAGTATAAAATATTAAATAGTATAAAATATTTTTATATAATATTAAATATAGTGTTTTACACTGTTTTACTCTAATTTTTCAAATAAAATCTTGCGAAATATACATAAGAATGTGTGTGAATACATGTACGTGTAAACTATTCTCATTACTAATTGATCAAAATTTGCATTATTAAGAAAAAAAACAATCAAAGAAATAATGTTTTCAGAAAAAGATAGAATTTAAATTTAAAAGTACAATTTAAAGTTTCAAAAATTTTCCTATGTCCTGTTTCCTTGATAAAATTCGATGAAAATCCCTGATTTTTAAGGATAAGAATCCCCTGAAAATTCTAGGTAATAAACACTGTATAGGAATAATCCTACCAATGAAGAGACTTTCATTACAAAATAGACATTCTGCTGAATATGACCAATATCTTGAGGGAGAATGTTAATATCATATTTTACTTGAGTAGCGACAGAATAATATTCTTCCACTATTCTCCTGCATTCATCGTTATTCTGTGCCAGTCCACAATTGATCAGATTTGTACTTAATCGTTGATCAGCCCTGTCTAAATTTGTAAGAGCTCCTATATATTTTTTCATTTCCTTGATCAATTTTCTTATTGCGCTTTCCACACTTAAAAAGAGAATAGATATATTGTAATACTTTTTTAAATATTTTTTTTAAGTAAACAAATGCAAAAGTTCATAAAATCTAGTTCATAAAATCAGCACTTAATAAAAATATGCTGTATATATTTGTAAATTATAACAAAACAAGAAAAAACTTGCACTGCACAAATATGATTATTATAGACATATAATAATTTCTATCAAATGTACGTACTAGATAAGTTTTTGAACAACAACGTCCAATTCTTTATCTTCTGCGTAAGACAAAAGTGGCGGCGCAGAAGTCGGTCTCTGGGTCAAGTAGTTCTTCTTTAAAGGATTCCTGTTCATATATACAATATAAATATTTTATGTAAATTCGCAATTCAAACATTAGAAAGTATCATAAATAATATTTAACATATTTTGAGAATTAAACTTACCACGTCATATTCAATAATCAATACTGATTGACAAATGTTAACGTAACAATCATTTACATCTACATGAATAATTTCAAAGCTCAGACATTTTTGCAAAGTGCTTTTGTAGTTATAATATTTGCTATCTTCATTCGATTATCTGACAATTCGTGAATATTAAAATCATATCTTTGACAAAATCATATATATAATTGTATCATTGTATAATTAGAAAAATAGTATTATATATTCTTTAATCTTGTCCTTTAAAAATTGATCTCTGCATTCGGAAACGATATTTTTAATTAGTACGCGATAAGAATGTCACTTGTTATCTTGCCGATTGTTAGAAACACTTAACGTGTATCGCGCATGCGTTTCCATAGAGAGTTCCATAGAGAGATCTGTCCCATCTCGTTTGAGAGATAAACCTATTTAAGATAAACTTGATAAACCCATAAATCTCTGATTATTTTAACATCTGTCATGTGAACAGGAAAAATGAGGAAAAGGTCGCTCAAATGTTGATTACGCAAACGTTAAAGTTATAGCGAATTCGATTGGACGCACTCAGTGCACACCGTGGTGCACATTAAAGCCATCGTACACAAAATAATGTAAAGAGATGTTTATAAATAAACATAGAAATCGATTAAATCGTGAAATATTTAATACATTTTATTGTACTATTAGACAAAATATATATTTCATAATTCGAAATATTTGCATTTCATTTTTATATTCAAATTAAATCAGTGTACAATGGCTTTAATATAATATCAGTGCGCACTAATTCTTCCAATCGAATTTGCCATTAAGATGCCTTTTTATGCTGATGTTCAACGCTCATTTTCAGCATTAAAGTAGATCATGTGATCAAAATTGACGCTTAATATTCGTCAATTTTTATCACGTGATTTATTTTGACGCTGAAAATGAGCGTTGATTGTTAGCATGAAAAGGCACCTACAAGGTGCTGTCTCATGGCAATCGGAATTTCGGAAAATGGAATCTTGAGATTTGTTTCCGTTCCTACACGAGGATTGCATTAGAACTGAATTAAATTAGTGCAATCAAACAATGTTGCATATCTTATGTACAGAATTTACATTCATCATTAACACTGTTATTACTAGCTATTATTACTATAGCGATATGCGGCGCAATTCGTTGGCATGATGATGATGGATATAAATTCTGTACATAAAGTGTGCAATATTCAATGTAAAGCATGAAATAATAGAATAATAGAATAATAGAATAAAAAAAATAGAATAATAGAATAATAAATTTATTAAATTTATTAATATTATTAAATTTCACAAAATATTGAAGGATGAGTTTACTTATTTCATGGCAGTAGTCGACAGGAGTCGATGTTAAGTATGGATAGTAAATTCAATATAGCAGCTACTTCGAATTACTCCAGCCAATCAGCAAAATATATCAATGTTACTTGACACTTTGTGAATCTCTGTTACACTATAAAGTCTCTATTTAAATTTAGTTAAATACAAAATTATCAAAATTGAATTTCTATATATAACAAGAAATCATTACGATGAATATTTTTTTCATTTATTTGTACTTGTTATTTATGCCATGCTTATGTAAGAACTTTTATTAAAAAGATATTTAATTTTTTTTTAAATATAAACGGTATCGTAAAAACCTTCGTCGATTGATTTCTTCAATTTGATTTCATCAACATTTATGTTCTTGTTGCTATTACTGTTTATTTTACAATTTAACTGGTAGAATTTTTTATGTAACCTTTTTTTAATGATAGTGAAAATTATTATTTAATAGATAACCATTGTTTAGAAGAATCCTTATGATTTATTTTGTCGAAATTCTTCTAATGGAAAGTTAATAAGAGAGAAGGACTCTATCTGAGACGCTGAGTGGCTCGCCACTTAATGCGATTGACTCGTGATTTGTGGATCCAGATTTAATCCAACCTGCATCCCATAATCCATATACGCGATTTTTCGTTCGGATTCGATGTTAGCTCGAAGTCCCCTCGAATGTTGACAAACTCTAAAGAATAAGAATGCGAAAACTAATAGCGTTTTTGGCCCAATTGGGTTTGCACCAACTTGGGTTAGAAAATGCTTTACTATTGGTTGTTACACACTCTATCAATAAAAGAGCACGAAACATCATTCAACTCAGGTTAGTGTAATAATAAATTGTACTATCTCGGAGAATTAAAGACCATGAAAGATTTTCTGTAATATTAGTACAATTTAAAGAAAAATAATGTAGGAATTCATGTTCCTACATGCATATATATTTACCTATAGTTTTCTCCCATTATTCATTATTTTTAGTATTTTTGCAATACTGACATAAATCGCGCTTTTCTTATAAATATAGGACTCTAAGTCAGTTATTTATATTGACAAAAATTTATATTTTTACTCGGAATGTGGTGAATATTACTAATATTTCTTTATTTTGTAAATATATAATGTTGTAACGCGCTAATGTTATAACGTGCAGAAAATGGAAAAATAAGCCCGGATTCTCATACGTGCAACAATACTTTGATACCAAATGCTAATTGGTGAAAAACGGGTAATGGAGATAAATTTTATCCACAAGCGGCTTTTTACTAATTAGCGCTCTGTGTCAAAGCGCTGTTGCCTGTATGAGAAGCCAGATTAATTCGCAAGAGTTCAGTGGATAATGCAGAGGTTGTGACAGAGACCATCTCAGATCCCAAACCAAGAACCTGTGATTGGCAAAGTAACTTCGCAATATCCAATTCATGATAAGTTCTAACATTGTATACTAAAATTCAACTTACAAAAGGAAACACATATAACATAAAAAAATCTACTTTCCCCGCATTTCTAAAATACGAAACTATTTTTATTATTTTATATTGGTCCCAAATCACAACTTTTTGTGATTAAGGTTTCATAGAAGACCCAAAAATCAAACATTTTTAACATCATTTATTTATAAAATATAAACACACACGCACACACAAACACACACATACATACATACATTTTTACAATACAATTTTTTAAAGATTTAAAAAAATGTATCTTAAACAAAACTATCAAGGGGATGCTGGGGAGTGGCCAAATTATCGTGAGTTTGCAGATTATAAATCTCCGAATTTATTGAACGAAATCACAAATCCTTTTACAGGATTTTAAAGTAGACGCAAAATTTAATGCTGCAATAGATTTTATATTAAAATCGAAAAAAAACGTTAAAACTTATATTTTTTTCAACCGTAGAACTGTCACCTGACATATATATTTCCTTAATACAAAAGTTTTAGCTTGTATGGACCAAACGACAGTGCAGCAAGCGTATTATATGCACAAACAATATTGAGTATGTGAAATTAAAGAAAGCTTCAAAAGATGGATATATATCTGCAAATAACGTGTATACGAATGCTGAGTGAAGACTCACCAATATTGAAAATTTATAATGCACGTAAATTGCAGCATTTTAGTGCTGGTAGTAAATTTAGAACACAGCCTTGGAATGGTAAATAAAGCAATTGTGTCTAGCAATAGCATATATGTTTATATGTAATACTACTATATTGCTAATGCCAATTAAGAGCTGGCGGAAACACCACAGTGCAAACAATATCTACTTCTCACTTAGGCCGATATTCATAATCGAATCTTATCAAGACTGTCTTAAGGACGTTCTCCGACAATTGTGCTCAACCTAATGAACACATTAATACTTATCATTATGAAAATTTTTATGAAAATTTATTTCACTTTTATATAGTATAAGATATTCCATAAGTGTTAATGTGTTTATACAAGTTTTTTTATATAATATAAAGTCACTACTGCTGTCAAAAAAATACGACTTTATTTATTGTGTTACTTACTTTGCTTAATGATTTCTTAAAGACAAAGTAGTATAGTTATATTCAGACAAATTTTATATTATTCTTATGATATCAAGTTTAATATCTCA
>NW_017259192.1:932982-947470 GCF_001594045.1 Atta colombica | reverse complement strand
CGTTCGATTAGTTTGGTAAATTTCCATGAATGGCGCTACAATCCATTTGATGACGCGACATCTCGAAAGATCCACTCTTCAAACCCCTTCAAGCCAAATTTCAGCCAGAAAAGACGCATAATTCACGTTTGGTAATCATTTGAAGCGAGATTGGCGCGCAAAAAAGTGCTCTGTCATCAAGACAACGCGCCGTCCCACAAGTCGACGGCAATGACAAAACTACGAATTGGGCTATGAATTGATTCCTCATCCATCCTATTCTCCGGATTTGGCCCCGTGACTTCTTTCTGTTCCCAAACTTAAAAACTTGGTTCGGTGGGAAGAAATTCTCGTCAAATGAGGAAGTCATTGTCGCCGTCAATGAGTATTTTGCAGACTTTGAGACAGTCTACTTCAAATGACTACCAAACGTGAACTATGCGTCCTTTCTGGCTGAAATTTGGCCTGAAGGGATTCGAAGAGTGGATCTTTCGAGATGTCGCGTCATCAAATGGATTGTAGCGCCATTTCATGGAAATTTATCAAACTTATCAAACGACCCACGTATATATATATATATATTTTTTTTTTTTTAAATGCTTCAACTTTGAAGTGGAATATTTCGATTTTTAATCTCGCCCGAGTATTGAGTTTAAAACATATGTTCAGGACACTAAACAAGCTTATTCTGTAAGTTTCAGAAAAATCTAAAGAAAATGGTTTTTTTCGGAGAACGTCCTTAATGTCTTAAGATGTTAATGCCGTTGATTGCATTCTGATTGGTCTGATTGGTTCGAGACTTCTTAAGACCGTACTTAAAATGGTCTCGAATATAAGATCTGAAAAAAAAAAAAAGAAACAAAAATGCTACTTTGTTACTTATGCTAGCGCATACGCACACTCGAGGTACACTGTGGAAGTGAGAGATACGATATCTCCGCTGTCTTTACTGTGCACATTCTCCATTCTCAAAAAGAGGCTGCGTTAGCAATATAGAATATTACATATAATATGAGCACTTTGACCATAATATAAGTAAAGAACTCAGCGAAAAAATAATTATTATTTAATAATAATTACTTAATAAATTTGATTTATTTATTAGTTCTTACTATTTTCGAATTAATTTTGTTCATTAGTTAGTATTTTTGTAAAATTTTTTAGTGTAGGATTACATTATTACTTAAGAGGCATTATATTCTCTTTCGATCCTGATTTTTCAAAAATTGTCACGTGAACATCCGCCGTTAACATGGCGGATGTTCACGTGACTGCGACGCAGAGATCAAAGGTGCTGACACGGAATCTCCTTACTAGTTATACTGTGCTTTGACTATAAACACATGGACTGCTAGGGCTTGATTGTGTATTTTGAAATGAAGTGGAAATTACAAAAGTGAACAATGATTACTAGAGATGACCAATTAAATTATGAATATTCTAATTGTGAATTTGTTCACTTTTGTAATTTTCACTTCATTTCAAGATACACAATCAACTCCCTAGTTTTTACTATAGGAAATACATACTCTCGGTGTTGTTGAATTCATGATATAAAAATATAAGATATTTCATTGCGCATAATGGCGGAAAACTACTATCAGGCATGTAAATATGAAACCGGAATTTACCAATAGATGGCCATAGCTGTCAATGTAGTTGCCGTCAGACGGCGCTATTGACGCCATTTCCTTGTTCTGACATCTGACAAAGATTTTCAACTCACAACAATACAAGTTTCATATAATAGTATAGTTTGTAGCGTTGAACAAGTCGAATTTTGTTCGACTTGTTCCTGGAAACTACGATTTGCGGACAGCATTGATTTTCTATTACCATTTGAAGAAAACTGCTACAGAATCGCATCGAATGCTTGTCGAAGCTTACGGTGAGCATGCTCTTGGTAAATCACAGTGCTTTGAGTGGTTTAAAAAATTCAAAAGTGGCGACTTTGACATGAGAAACGAAGAACGTGGAAAACCATCGAAAAAGTTTGAAGACAGCGAATTGCAAGTATTGTTGGATGAGGATGACGCTCAAACTCAACAACAACTCGCGGATCAATTGAATATGACACGAGAAGTCGTCTCCATACGTTTGAAATTCATGGGAAAGATCCAGAAGATGGAAAAATGGGTTTCACAACTGAATAAAAGACAGCAGGAAAACCGAAAAACCACTTGCGAAATGCTGCTCGCCTACAAAAGAAAATTATTTCTCCATCGATTTGTGACTGGTGATGAAAAGTGGATATATTTTGAGAATCCTAAGCGTAAAAGATCATGGATAACTCCAGACAAACCATCGATATCGACTGCAAGGCCAAATCGCTATATCAATATCGGATGGAAGACAATGCTCTATGTTTGGTGGGATCAGAAAGGTGTGATCTATTATGAGCTGCTAAAACCTGGCGAAACCGTTAATACTGAACGCTATCGACAACAAATGATCAATTTGAATCAAGCTTTGTGTGAAAAACGACCAAAATATCAAAAAAGGCAATACAAAGTGATTTTGCTTCATGATCATGCACCATTACACACAGCAAAACTGGTCAAGGAAACGATTGAGGCATTTGGTTCGGAAATACTTTCGCATGCGGCTTACTCACCAGACTTGGCTCCGTTCGATTATCACTTATTTGCATCGATGGGATACGCACTTGCTCAGCGCTTCACTTCTTACGAAGATGTACGAAAATGGCTAGATGACTGGTTTGGCTCAAAAAAGCAACAATTTTTTTGGCGTGGCATTCACAAATTGTCAAACAGATGGAAAAAATATAGCTACCGATGGGCAATATTTCGAATAAAATATTTTTTATCATTTTCATGTAATAAACGTGTATTTTCTATAAAAAAATTCCGGTTTCATATTTATATACCTGGTAAACAACCAATCAAAAATTTGTCCAAAATTTAGTGCTAAATTCAAGTGTTAGTAAAAATACATACATACATAACAATTGTAAAAACAAAATTAAAATTTGAAAAAATACAAAAGCTCGTAAATGAATAAAATAATGGAGTAATGAAATAAAATAATGTTAATAAAATTAATGATAATAATGTTAATAAATATAATTTGATACTTAAGATCAGCTCAATGTACGACTAATGTACAACTCTTACAGTTTTGAACGCAACACATAGGCAAACAGAATATGCTAATTAATTATTTAGAAAAAAACACGATTTTTTATAGATATTATACATATTCTAACTGTTGTTTTTACATAAAACTTAAAGAACTTCGCTCTTAATCACTCATCGATCACCTCGAACTGAACAAACTTCTCAAAAGAATAATGCAATTATTCTTTCGAGTATGACATCCGTCATATGACATCCATTGTTATGATGAATATCGAACGTCGGTATGACGGATGTCATATATTTCAAGTATACTAGGTTCATTTGGAGTGACCTCGAGCAGCTCCCGAGAGACAAAACAAACAATGCTAAGAATAAATGAATGCGTTTGAATGAGACACAATGATAATAAATATAAGAAATGAATAAAAGATGTCACTATTCAAATTTAAAATTTAAAAAAGTTTGTATTACCAACCTCGATCAAATTTGGCCATCGATCCAGCATCCTCTTAAAGGAATTTAGTGTGAATATTCACTTTCAAAAATAATTTTTGAGAATCAAATTAAGTTTTAATTTAAAAATGAATAAAACACAGAGCCAATATTTTGTATTAATATTATTCATACTTGAAGTAACATCTTAAATTGCAAAGTTTTTTTTATTTTAAATTAATAAAATAGATATAGATAGATGCATACAGAGGTCATGTCGCGAAAAATCATTCCCATCGCGAGAGGGCTCCTTTTACCTAAAAAACAATCGATTTGTAGCTTTGTAGGCAAATGGGAGCTTCTTGATCACCGCTGGCCTGATGGGAACGATTTTTTTGTGACATGATCTGTAATCTATCTATATCTTGTACAATTTATAATAAAAAGCTTTGTAAAAATTTAAATGTTACTTCAAATATAAATAAATATAAAATATAAATAAAAAATTTATAAATGTAACTAAAATCTTAACTCCGTAAGCTTATACTATTTTCATAAATTTAATTCATAAAAATTACTTTTGAAAATGAATATTCTATCACTAGAAAACTTCCTTAAACTTCCTTATACTATTATATTGGTATTTTATACGAAATAGAAAATATAATTTTGTATTTTGGGCTATAAGCTGGAGGGCTGCAGACAGTTAATTGTTGGGTCTCAGATTGCGCATCACTGTAGTTCTCTGTCTTTTTCAATTCACTATGATTAACTTTTATATGTTCGGTTAAATGATGCAATCGGAGAAACGTCTTCAGGCAAATTTTACATGTATGTGGTCGATCACCAATATGAGTAAGCAAATGCTGGTTTAGCAATGTCTTTGTGTGAAAGACCTCTGTACAGTAATTACATGTGAATAATTCTTCATGTTTTTGTGCTATGTGCTGTTGCAAGCCCTGTTTGGCTACAAAGCAATTACCACAGATGTCGCATTGGAACGGCTTTACTTTCTTATGCTCCAAATCGTCATGTTTCTTGCATTCTTCAACAGTGACAAATCTGCGATTGCAATGCTGACAGGCATATTGCATCTCATTCATATGTATTTTCTTGTGATACTGCAGCTGCTCCATCAACCTGAACTTAATCTGGCATACTGAGCACGAGAATGGCATCTTGTCTAAATGTATGGTTTTATGCTTCAGCAAATTCGATTTCTTGCAGTTATCATATCGGCGATTGCGATGGAAATGCTGAATGTGCAACACTAGCATTTGATGCAGGAGAAATGTACGACCGCACTGATTGCATTCATGAATTTTTTTTCCCGACTCAAGTTTGAACTTGTCTTTAGTATTCATTTTTTGTTCATTCTCGTTGTCTGCATCCTGATCCTCTTCATAAAAATGGTGCTCGCTAATTTTGTCTTTCTCTTCTTCGTTTTGTCGTTTCTTTTCCATCTCATTTTCTCTGATTTTATACTCCTTTCTATTGTTGTCGTTAACATGTTGCTTCTTTAAAATATTGTTCTGTAATTTAAATTCGACGAATCCTTTTTTGCCAATTTTCACTGGCGTTGGATTGTTGGATTTGTCCAGGAAGTTTTCTGTTAATTCTCCAGACATAGAAGATTCTGTGTCTACGAATTAATAATAGCATAAAGTTATAAAAAATTAGATATGATGAATAAAATTAACGTTATCTCTAATAACATTATTAATAGAGACGTTAACTACTCTACCTGTTAAAATATCGATCGAAAACGATAATAAATGGTTAATCGTTTTTATGAATCGTAGTTATGAATTATAAAGAACAAAAGAATATTATAATTCTACAATTAATTCTTTATCGTTTTTTTTTCATATACGATAAATAACAATAAATTTTCCGTAATAATATGATGGGATTTACTTTTGTTGCGACTTTATTAATAATGATTATGAAAATTTTGTTATAATTTTTGTTATAACTTTGTAATTTTACGATAAGATATTTTGAATCATCGTTGATGCATGATTATGGATTTTCATGATGAATCATAGATTTTTTAAACTTGTACGATAATTTGATAACAAACTTTCATATTCCTTTAGTTGAGTTGATTACGATAAAGTTTTCACAATGATAATTCCATAATAATAATTCACGATCATTTTAAAATATTAAAAAATAATAAGTTATTACAAAATTTCTTTACCGAATTCCAAGGATTGAATCCTCGTTCAGAAAACGCTAGGAAACGATAACATTTCTTTCAGAATATAAAAAGTGAAACAATGGATTACGATAGGAAACGATAAGATTTTTGACAGATTGTATTGTTTATTATCGTTTTTTATCAATTTTTTTAAATAGGACAATGTGGTAACAATGAGGCGCATATAAGTTCGTAACTTGTTTGCGTACATTTCATCCTTAACATTTGATGAACAATAGAGATGAAATGATGCTCATGAGTGTTACGAACAAATGGGACAATTTATAAGATTTGTTCGCATCCAGATTTGTGTGCTCCAACATGTTCCAATATACTGCTATAGTTCTTACTCATTCCAATGAGTGCGTTAATCAAGAATTTTCAAAAACTTTCAGCTCTGATTGGCTAACTTAAAGTGTTTTACGATTACTATTATGATGTGTACAGATTATTGATCAATTTCTTATGATTCAAGACTAAATTTAGATAATAGCTTATTGTAAAAAGCCTGTAAGATATTTTTAAGATGTTCTATTTAGAATATGCATGTTATCATATTTTTATCCTCAATACAATTAAAATGATTGATAATATCATTGTTCTTCACTGCCAGATCCAGACTCACTTGGCTTGCATTCTGATCTATTCACTGTTAGTTCTATAGAAAATCTATAGGCTATCATGTACCAAATCATAAGATAATATCCATAATTTTGTGATTCTCTTCCATGTTATTACAGAGTTAGACAAAGGCGAATAATCAAAGTTTGACTGTTCATCCTTAAAGACCAATTAGACTTTTCCAGGTCAGACTCTAATTAGCTATCACATCGTTTCTTGCTGTAATGCGTTAACATATCCTATGTGCAACAGGCCTTAATATCAGTTTTGACTGAATGAACCTACTGTTCTTATCTATACTATGCTAGTGTATAATGGTTTCAGTGAAAAGCACACTGTATTCAATATTCAATATAATTAGTCCTATACCTTTATGCCAGTATTCATAGTCGATTCTTATACTTAAGACTATCTTAAATACAGTTTTAAGATGTTATAAGCCAATCAGAGAGTGGTATTAGCATCTTAAAGGCCTCTTTCATCAACTTCTGATTAAATTAATTGATGATCAACTCACAGAAATGTCACAGCAGTTTATTGTATCAGAATATATTCTCTTTCTTCCTCTTTCGAGACTTTGTTCAGTTCTCATACTAGCAATCGTGATGATTGAATTAATCATCAATTAATTTAACCAGAAATTAATCAGAAAAGAAGTTCTAAAACATTAAAATAGTCTTAAAATAAGAACAAATTATGAATATCACTCTTAAAAAAATAAAATGAAGAACTAAAGGCAAAAAACCAATCATATTAAAGAATCATTAAGTGCTCACTGATCAATTTTCTTTGCTGAACATAACTACTTTTACAGAAGTTAATATGATTATCACATGTCATAATTTGCTTACTCAAATTTAATAAGTGTCTTGAAGTCGAAGCTTCCATCTGCTCTTCAAATAGTGTTGTATTCATCACTTCTAACTCCTCTTTAGGCAGTATTGTATTCATTGCAGTATCTGGTACTATTGCATTTAAGATAATAAACAAAATATTAATATATTGTATAATGCAACGGAGTAGTCAAATAAAAAATATAATATAATACACTTTCTTAATTACCAAAAAAGCTTATACTTGCATACCTTGGCCATTTGATCCTAAGTTCAATGTGGGTACTGCATCAGATCTTAATCTTCTTTTTTTTGGTTGATTGTGTAAATCATATACTTTGTATGCTGCTGAATCAAAATGGATGGAACAGACGCGTCCTACATATATAGAATATATTATTTTTATTGTATGACTCTATGGCTGTATTCAGCAGAAAAAGCAACTTTGCAGCTATTATAAAATTCTTGAATATGACTGGTTTATACATTTAAATCCAGTGAGAAATTTAAGAGCAAGATGAATCATATTAAAAGAATACAATCTCAATGTAGCCTATGATGTACATAAACAAAGATATATTAATTTCATATATACCATTTTTAATATTGATATTTTTTCTCCCACAAGCTTTCTCCCACTGTAATAATAACGCATTTTTTCTTGGAAAGCGATGAAAATGTATAGTTCTGGATTCTTTTGTTCGATAATTATTTCTACATGATATTATTTGACAAGTACTCATTTTGGTTTCGACATGTTACTTCAAAATTATCGCGGTGCAAATGTTAATCTCGAGTAAAATTTTCTTCGACAGGATTTAAATCGCACAAGTTAACTCTCTACATAGATCGGAATCGGCAGAAATGGAATTTTAAATTTTGGCAGTTATCAACTCAGATAAGATATTTGCTTTGCAAGAGAATGGCTCCGACGATCCGAGATTCGACCATAGTTGAAGAAGACATTGGCTGCGTTCAGCAGACAACAGTTATAGGGGCTCCGCACAATAAAAGGAACAGGGAACAGAGAATAAGAATTTCAACCTATCAGAAATCATGCTTTGTGGAATACATAATTTTCTCTGCTGAGATAGGACCATTCCTCTTGACCATCTAAAAGCATAACCCAATCAACGTGAAGAAAACCTCCAACAGTTGCAAAATAAACATTCTACTGAACGCAGCCATTAAGACAAGAGTTGCGCTCATCACTCACGCGTTTTAAGTACTTGTAAAGGGCGCACAATAAAAGGAACAGAGAACAAGAATTTCAACCTATCAGAAATCATGTATTGTGGAATACATAGTTTCTGATAGATTGAAATTCTTATTCTCTATTCTCTGTTCTCTGTTCCTTTTATTGTGCAGAGCTAATTATCCATGAAAGATAATAGAGATTTGTTCGCGTTGCATGCTTCAACATGCTCTAATATGCTCCTGTTATAGCTTTTACTCACTTCAACAAGCGCGTTAAAGTGAGTAAATGCTATAGTAGGAGCATTTTAAAGCATGTCAAAGCATACGATGCAAACAAATGGCTCCTACACACTGGACGCGGAACGCTTGTCATGCGGCAATGATGCAATAGCCAATAAGCTTACAATGTGTTCTTCTAATGTGTTCATTGGTTGCCGCGTCTCATTTTGCCGTGCTGCAAGCGTTTCCGCGTCCAGTGTGCAGGAGCCATAAGATATGTTATTCTTTGACATCCTGTTTTGATAATAAAGCGAAAACACAGACTCTTGCATAATGCATAATACAATATATGAGGCATAAGAAAATGAATCAAAACTTCTTTATTATCTTTCTCTCCACGAAATAAAGGATTCTGATTGGTTGATTTTCTCATGCCTCATTTTGTGTTATGCAAGAATTTGTGCTCTCCACTTTAACAGGAAGACGTAAATTCACATAAATTGGTCTAGTTTCCACCAAGGGTTTAAACTGAATCAGAATGTAAGAACCAAGCAACTACAGTCGAGTATACTCCTGTTACAGTCGAATGACAGGGAAATGCTCGATTGTGGTTCTTACTTTCTGATCCGGATTAAACTCTCGATGGAAACTAGGCCAACAGTGCCAGATCGCAACCAATACGGTGGCAAGATTCTCATAGATCTATAAATAAGAACCAATCGCTCGGTGAGCGATTTGCAACCGTTTCATTATTGACGAAATTCCCCAAATTTAGGGGAAAATCTCCCATACTTGGCAACTCTTCATAGTAATAGCGTATTCAATTTGAAAGTACTCGAAAAATCGTAACGAACTTTTACACGGGTGTCTTAATTTAGCACGATTTATTAAAGAGTGAGGAATCGTTAGAATTACTTAACAAACATTAAAAATTAAACTGACTTATATAATGAAGCCCGCGTAAGTATTGTAAAATTAATATAATTTTGTGTTCAAGCTCAATAAGTGTTGACCCTTAAATGTTTAAATATACGCTTGTGAATTTTAAGAGAGTAATGCCCAATTTCTTCATCTCTAGATAACTTTATCCAAGAGATATCTCTCAGAATACAATGGAAATATTTTCTGGATAATGTTATCCGCAACTTATCTAGAAGTAAAGAAATTGGGCACAAGATGAAAGTAAACATCCTTCACACAAATGTTTCAGACGTTCGAAAACTCCAGCTCGTAAGCCAATCAGTCGGCCAAAGGGATCGAATATGATGTCTAAAGATCCCGTGCAGGTTTATTGTCGTTTACGTCCAATGCAATCTTTAACGGATGTATCATGTATGACAGTTGAATCTGACAAGATTGTAGTGATTATGCCTCCAGGATCAACAGTCAACTTTCGTACTAATAAGGAGATAAAAACGACATTCAGTCATGTATTTAAGTCTGATGTGACACAAAGAGAAATATTTGAAACTGTTGCCCTTCCTCTAGTTGAAAACCTTATTAATGGAAGAAATGGTCTGTTATTTACATATGGTGTAACAGGTAGTGGAAAAACATATACGATGACTGGAGAACCACAAGATGCTGGTATCATGCCTCGATGTTTGGATGTTATTTTTAATACTATTGCCAATTATCAAACGAAAAAGTTTGTCTTTAAACCAGATAAACTAAATGGTTTTGATATACAAAGTCAGACTGATGCTATGCTGGAAAGACAGTTTCAGGCAGGTCTATTGCAAAGAGCAAGATTCGACAAACAGTAAGTCTCCATTTGATAGAAAAATTATAAAGATAGATAAATATCTATTTATGTAGTTAGATTACATATGCAGATAATATTAAATGTTATCTCATATGAAATAATATTCAATATAGCCATAAGGTAGATAGCGATGGAGATAGTAAACCAGTGGTAGCTCACAAACGTAATGAATCTCAAAGTGTATCAGTCGAGGCAGATAATGCATATGCTGTATTTGTCACATATGTTGAAATATACAACAACAGCGTATATGATTTGTTAGATGAAGATTATGCTAGAACCAAGTAAGTATATGTGTATATTATATATTTATATATGTACACATATATTATAAGAGGAAATATTTGCAGTTTTATTATATACATAGAAAATATTTATTTTATACGTATTTATTTTATTATTTAATGTAGGACATTGCAGAGTAAAATAGTAAGGGAAGATGGCAACAAAAATATGTATGTACACGCCGTTACAGAAATTGAAGTAAAAAGTGCAGAAGAAGCTTTTGAGCTATTTCAACGTGGACAATGGAAAAGACATGTTGAATACACAGCATTGAATGCAGAATCGAGTAGATCACACAGCGTTTTCACTATCAGACTTGTACAGGTACAACATCCTTTTGAACAACTTCTTTTTCTCCTCAATCTTGTCAGAGACTTATGTCTGTATTCATAGTCAGATCTTGTACTTAAAGCTTCCTTAAATTTATCTTTAGATGCTTAGCAATCAATGAAATATATATCATAGAGTATCTAAAGATAAATTTAAGGAAGCTTTAAATATAAGGCCTGACTATGAATACGAGTATAAGTGACTTCTTCTGCATATATCCTCTGATATATATATATATATATAAGATATATAAGATATCAATGTAGATTAATTTTTCGTTTTTATCTTTTTCTACTTCTAAAAATTAGGAAAGAGTAAGTTAAAACAAGATTAAAATTAATCAACATTGGAAATGGATATTATAGTTTTTTATGTTAGACTTAACGATCATATCACAAGAGGTTGTCATGGTCTTTTGCCATTGTCTTCTGAAAGACAATGACAAAATTTGATATGTATGTTTTGGGTGGATTTAAACTCGAATCTTTGGCATAGAGAGCAGCTACATAACTCTTTACGATTGCCACTTTCAAAATTTAAACCTAATGTAAGAAAATAGTAATGATTGAAATAACACAATTTCAACCTATCAATAATTAAATATACATTTCTGAATATATTTCTGATAAATTCAGATCGTAATATTTCTATCGCTTTCGCATTGTGTCTGAAACTTCAGACTTCAGAAATATCTTAAAATACAATCACTTGCATTTTAATCGCTTATTATCTTTCTGCTTATTGTAGGCACCTTTGGATAGTGAAGGTGAACAGGTAATGCAGGCTAAACAAGTCGTGTGCGTAAGTCAATTATCTTTAGTGGATTTAGCAGGTAGCGAGCGAACGAATCGCACTAAAAATACCGGTCAACGTTTACGAGAAGCAGGTAGGATATTTCATTTGCTGCATTTATGAAATTTATGAAAGTTTTTAAATAACAAGTATTCAATTTTATAGGAAACATTAATAACTCTCTAATGACTCTACGATCATGTTTGGAAATTTTGAGAGAGAATCAGAATCAGGGTACAAATAAAATAGTTCCTTATCGGGATTCTAAACTTACACATTTATTCAAAAACTATTTTGATGGGGAAGGACAAGTCAGAATGATAGTCTGTGTAAATCCAAGAGCAGATGATTATGACGAAACTATTGTATGTGATAGTGAAATGTATTAAATATATATCTGAAAAGCAATACAAACATTAATTTTTTCAATTTTTAATACGTAGCAAGTAATGAAATTCGCGGAAATGACTCAAGAAGTGCATATCACAAGGCCTACTACTGTAAAATTGGATCTTGGTTTCACTCCTGGCAGAAGACAAGCGAATAAGGTAACAATTTTAACTTATATAATATTTTCTAATTTCAGAATATGCACATTTACACATGTTAATATAAATTTTATTTTGTTTAGATATTCAAGGAAGCAAGAAGCAAATTAGAGAAAGAAGGCCGACCAGAAGCAGCTGATTTGAACATTGATCTAGGTCTAGTATACAGGTATTGCAACAATTGACTGAACAGTTGTAATTCAAATTCTTTTCCCCTCTCTTTTCGCTTATTTTCTTCATAAATTATCGCATAATATAATCGAATGTTTAAATATTATTTTAGTTTGGGAGGATCATTTCCTCAATTGGAAACCATTACTTCGGACAATGATCAAATGATACAATCTTTAATACAATATTTGGAACAGCGTATCAACAAGCGCAATATACTTCGCGCGGATTTACAAAAAAAACGTGAGATATATTCAATTTTAGCAAAATTATTTTGTTATTGATCAAATAATGTACCGTAATAATAATAATAATGACTACAACAATAATAATAAAACATGCGTTTCATTTATAGAAGACGATTTTAGACGGACATTAATGGGTATAGAGCAAGAAAATGTAAATTTAAAAATTGAAGCAGCTTCATTAAAAGCTGCAAATATACAGCAAAAAAGAAAGATATCTGCATTCGAAGGACATGTCTGCAAATCAGAAAAGCAAATAGATGATCTTTTGCGTAAATTAAACAGTGCTAATGAAAGGATTCAAATTTTGGAACAAGAGGTGGGTTCAATACTCATTAGTATTATGTGCGCGTATTCGTGTGTTTGCTTGCAAGCTACATTAATTTAAATAATATATAATATAATATCGTGTGTGTGTGTGTGTGTGTGTGTGTGTGTGTGTGTATATGTATGTACATTTTCATATACGTGTATGTATATGCATATAGCTGAAAGATCGGGACTTGGCATTAAATCAACGTTTGATAGATAAGCAAAGAGTAAAGCAGAGATATAATACAAAGATGCAAGTCGAGACGGATAAGTTAAACAGAGAATTCGAAATGAGACTGCGTCAACAGCGTGAACATCTTCAGGTTAAATTTAAACAAATGTTACATATTTATAAAGATAAGAGTAATTGCTCTGATTTTATATACATATAATATACATATAATTATATACATATAATTATATACATATAATTTTCAATCTTTGACATTTTTTAATATTAAATATATTCTTATTATTTTTAGAATCAAGTGAAGAAGAAAGATGAACAGTTACGACGAGTACATCAAATTGTACTTGATAATGATATTAATTCAGCATCAAAAGACCAAGCTCCAGAATCGACAACGAGAGTAGTCAGTCCAGTTAGAGATACCAGAGTATCACGAAAGGTTACCTATTATGTGCAATTACTCTTTCCTCTTAAATGTCTTTCTTAACTTAATTTCGTATTTTTGTGTATAAAAGTTGGAGAAAAAAAAAACAATTTTCTTATATGTAGGACGGAATACCCGTTTCAAACCCGAGATATAGACGATCGCAAAGTGCCGACACATGGATCGATCATAGACCTCAACCTCTTGTACCAGTTGGAACTATATTGCAACCATTGATGCAAAGAAGACGAAGTGTAACGCAACTTACTTCACCAAAAGAGATTATGGATGGCGCATCTAGATATTGTCTTGTCGCACAAGAGCATGATACGGATGGAGAACTTGAAACAAAATTATATAAGGTTTGTAATTTGTATTTTATATATGTAAAAAAAATTACATATTTTTTATGTGTATAGAAAATATTAATGTAATCTTAATGAATATATAAGTTTTACTTCCTTTTTTCTATCAAACAGGGCGATATATTGCCAACAAGTGGTGGCGGAGCACAAGTAGTATTTAACGATATGGAATGTTTGAAACAATCATCCCCGAAAGCGAGGAAACGTACTGGACCTCAAGAAGAGGGAATGGACCAAGTAGATATTTCTACATTGACAGAAACGAAAAGACCACGAGTATAATAATACTTTTATAACATGTTGTAATTTATATCGAGAATGTAGGAGAAATGAATCCGAAACGTGATATATTTGATGTATATATATATATTTGTTTAATTCAAACCGCATTGCGGTTTAATCAAAGACTATAATCTTTATATCACAATTATTTTTATTATTTTTACAAGATCCGAGATAAATATCATTTGTATATCTAA
>NW_017259192.1:930993-932882 GCF_001594045.1 Atta colombica | reverse complement strand
ATATATATATATATATTGATATATATAAAGTTTGATAAAGACCATAATGTACTTAAGGATAGATTCCTATTCTTCCCTTAAGGGGAGACCATTTTGAAACGAAAATTCTAATACCAAGATGTTGAAGTTTTAATAAAATTTTCGAATCATATCTAAAGTTCGCGCGTTCAGATATGATACAACGGAAAAATCAAATTGCACCTAAGAGTGTGAACTAAACGGTATTCTTCGCTAACTTTGGATGCCTTTCAACAAGAAGTGACACATAACAACAGTGTGACATGGTGCATTATTACATCTTTGTTCACCAATGTTAAACAAGGAGATGATCACTGTTTTACTGAATTGCTTGTTGGAAGGTCCTTTGAATTATGGTTGCAATACAGATTTACGCATAATGCATAGTGTATAAAGGAATCAACCAATCGAAATTCTTTTTTATGGAATGGGAGGAAAGATTCTGATTCGCTGGTTATGCAAAAGTCTGTTGCAACCTTTATAATTCAAATACTCTCGACTTTTGGTGTTAAAAAAGAGAAACCTGAGAGAGGATAGTAAAGGAGCGTTTATATTGATGTTATGTAAATGTTGATACTAATCACATGCCGTAATCTGTAAAAATTGACTAAACATGGTTGAGTATTTTCCTCTCATTCGACTGTAGGAAAGGAATATTCGAAGGCATCAACGAAATACTATTAAAGATCATCAATCCTGGGCAAATTTTCGGTTATTAAATAATTATATAATTATATAAAAATTATTTAAATAATTATATAAAAAATTTTAGATCTAATCAGAATATGCCAATCAGATGCAAGAGCTCACTGAGCGCTCAGTGAACGATAATTACTAATGCATCCACTTAAATCAGGTTTAACATCTGTAGTTATGAAACTGATCAATCATAAGTATTTCTCTAAAAATTGGAATGATTGTGATTGGTTAGTTTCTAGTTACGGGTGTTAAGGTATATCCACACAACTTGCATATTCGCATAATCATAAGCATAAAGAAAATCATCCAAAATATATTTTACATTTATCTTTATGACAGGAATGTAATTGGATAATTTTCTTTATGCATATGATTATGCGACTATGCAAGTTTATGTGGAATGATCCTTATTGAACTCGATTTAAGAGTGATCGTGTCCTGCAGGGTTCACACCTTGACGAAAAAGCGGAAGCCAATCAGAATTCACGGAAAGACAGAAGCAGAAAGACAAGCGAAATGTTATCGTTTACTACTACTGCGAGTTCTGATTGGCTTCCGCTTTCCGCTTTTCCGTCAAGGTATGAATCCGGCCTAAACGTAGGCTGCAATCAATTTGGACACTCACGCTCTTTAAGTGCTTGAAATCATTATTCTGTCTTTATCGGTTATTAGAATATAATAGATTAGAGTAAAATAAGAATACAAGTACTGAAAAACGCTGAAAGCATTCAAATCGACCGTAGCTAGCTCATGGCGTCTAGTTGCGTCAGCTGAAAAGTAGTTTACGTGGTTTTATCGCGTGACATCGTGGAAGGCGAAAAGATTTGACGATGTTTCCAGCTTACGCACACTTATCAGCTTACGACAGGCACAAGAAACTCATAAATGACTACTTGACAATTTACGGGAAATCTGTATCATCGTTCAAGCGAGACACGTATGTTAAATTTTTTGTTTTATAGTTGTAAGTGTGATAGAAGTTTTGTTATTGTCAGGCAATGACACGCTTTTTTTTCGTCATTTGCACTTGGAATCCAAGTTTATTGCCTATACTTTCTGTGCAATTTTTTTTGTTTACTCCAGCAGTATAATATATCAAAAGCAGTATAATATATCATTTCTAAAATTATTTGATCAACATTTAACCATTTTATTTTGTAATTATATACACT
>NW_017259192.1:915055-930893 GCF_001594045.1 Atta colombica | reverse complement strand
ATTAAATGAATTGTTTAAAATCATATATTATGACTTTTTTTCATTAATGTAATTAGTAGAATATATTGGCCAATACTAGTAAATGCAATTTGATTGAAAATTCTAAGAACTTTCATTATGTTTATTTTGTTTTCTTGACATGAAAATGGAACACAGAGAGCTGTTTATATATATATATATTTAAGAATAGTATAGTTTACAGCATTTCCCTGCAATGGATTTATTATTAATTAGTAACACATAAAAGTTATAATTTGATAAACTTTGTAACAAGCAGCACTTGACGTTTCGAGGTCCCGAGACAAAACTGATTACGATGTCATCAGAGAGAACCACAAGTTTCTCTGGGATCAAGAAAAGGATGTCCCAGATACTTGGGGTAGCAGATTAGCTAAGAAATATTATGACAAATTGTTCAAGGAATATTGCATATGTGATCTTACATATTATAAATATAATAAGGTATTAAACATTCTTATTTATATCTCTATATTGATTATTTAAATTCATTATAAAAATTTATTTTTTGATTAAGTTAATTAATATTAATTTATATGATATAGATTGCTTTGAGATGGAGAACCGAGAAAGAAGTAGTAGTTGGCAAAGGACAGTTCGAGTGTGGTAGTAAAACATGCAAAGAGAAGGAAGATTTGCGTTCTTGGGAGCTTAATTTTGGTTATGAAGAACATGGTGAAAAGAAGAATGCGCTAGTAAAATTAAGTATGTTAAAATCAACATAGTTGTATTCTATACGTATAAGATTGTTTCATAAAATAATATTTTTTTTTTTATGTGAAGGACTTTGCCCAGAATGTTCCATAAAACTTAATTATCGATCACAAAAGCGAGAGGTGAAAAGGAAGAAATCTTTGAAACGTTTGGACACAAATTCCGGAAGTAGCAATGATGTACCTACTATTTCCAGTAATCCAGAATCAGATAATAAAGCAGAGACAGATTCCATCTCAGCTGAGATACAAAACAATGAGAATACTGATACGAATGAATCAAATATCTGGAAAGAGAAACCAGCTGAAGACGTAGAAAAGACAAGAGAAAAAGAATTTGAGGAATATTTGGCAGATTTATTTATGTGAACACTATTAATGTTTTAATTTTTTTTTGTTTAATATTTTGTAAATAGATATTGAAGAAGATAATGTTATTTTTTTAGTTTATTGAATTTCTTATTTAAGAAAGTCCTAAAAATGATAGAAATATCAACTTTATAAATTAGAAAGTTTTCCGAATTGATTGACTGTATAGATTGTATAAAGTCTTATTACACAATTAAAATACACAATACATTAAAAAAGATAGATTTAATAACAAGATCGATTTAATGAGAAAATCGAAAAAAAGTTAAATTAGAGGTACTAAATGTAATTTAAACATTCTTAATTAAAACATTTTTTTTTTTCGTTTTTTCTTAAATCGACCGACTTATGCATATTTTTTCTTTTTTATGCATATTTTAATTGTGTAAAAAGATTTTACAGTCTGTACAGTCAATTCAGAAAATTTTAGCCTGTAATGTTGGTAATTCTATCATTTTATGATTCTCTGAATTACTCATAAGGATGTTAGTACACTACATGTACAGTATCAATAATATAATTTTTATAATAAAATATTTCATATGTGAAAAGATGTTTTCTAGTGAGATATGCAAAATCATTTATGCCTTTAAAAGAAATCCGCAAGAAATAAAAGAGAAATTTATTTATCATAGTGTAATCAAAATGAAATGTAAATTTTTAATAAACTTTAAATAATATGATATTGGGAAATGTTTAATTTGTGCAAAAAATGCATAAAACTTCTAAGAACAAATTGCATGAAGTTTTATGTATTGAAAGTACACATGTTTAGACTTGACTTACTTTTTACCTGTGCCATCAACAAGATACTATTAAAGATTCTTGGCTCTTTTCTCGAGCAAATTTTCATGATTATCAAGCCGGGAAGCCTCAAGACAATTGAAAAATGATGACGTTATTGACAATTAATAAAAATTTATGATTATTAACATAAATATTTCGATGATACATTATTAAATTCGTGATTTTTTTATTATATAAAAGCTGTATAAATAAGTATACATACTTTTAATGATATAATATCTTATATTACCAAAAAATTACAATTTTTCCTCTGCAGTTATTATCTCTATTAAATCAAACTCGGATATATAATATAATATTATTAAAGTCACAGTTTTAAATAAAAATCGAATATTATTAAATTTTAAACATATGTACATGTCTACAAAACTAATAAATTATGAAATTAGTATCGCATTACTAATTTATTACTCTTAACTTTTCATTACTAGTTTATTGCTCTTAACTTTGATTTTAAGCGAAATTTAAAACTGTCTCTATTTCGTTTTAAAACCGAAAAGAGACAGAGACAAAGAGAGTTTTAAGCTTCACTTAAAATTAAAGTAATGTTGGTGCAACCGGGCCTTAAATTTTCACTTAAATTTTAACAGATAGAAACGCGAATTTCCATAAATGCCGAGGATCTTTAATAGTATCTTGTCGGTGTCTATGCTGAAGAAAAAAAAGAATAATAAATAAAAAAAGAATAAATAAAATTGCAGTTTAGAATTGTATTGTTTAGAGTTTTTATTTATGTTATTTCTTAATTATATTCTTCTGACAATATCAATTTTTGAAAATTTACTTTTTATTGCATGTAATTAAATAAGTGACAATGATAAGTTATCAATACAATCATTCCGATTTTTACTAACCATGATAAACTATATCTTTTTTAATTACCAACAAAAATATGTAAATAAAAAAAAACAAAAATATGTTTTGTTAAATTGTTAAAATTTAACAAAATTTTATATCAGAATAAGTATATAATTAAATAAAATATATAAATAAAATATAAAAGATGATGTCAATCAAAATTCCCGGAACTATGATTCTAAAATCCCCCGAATTTAATGGATTCGAAATACAAAAAATAAAAAACTTAAATATTTATTTACTCATTATTATTGTTTAAATATTTATGAAGTATTATCAAAATATAGAGGTAGCAAGTTACAATTCTTCGAGAATTGTCATTCCAAAAATTCTGATTTTATATTTATTTTCCTTTTTTAGTCTACATTATGAGCAATTATATTATGAACTAAGAAAGGACAGGACAAATTAACAAATCTAGATATACATAAATACGTTAAAAATGAGTAAAATGTCAGAATTAAGGCATTCCTGACGCTTAGTACAGATACATAAAATATGATAATGGATGCATTCAGTACTACAATCAAAGCGCTCACTAAGCTTAGTATGTTTTTACATTTGTTTGGTCTATATTTTTGGATCTATTGGAATATGGCTAATTAGATACAAAAGCTCACTGAGCGCTCAGTGAGCGGTTGTAGTACTGAATGCATCCAATATGTTACTGTTAATATACAATAATAAATTATTTTCCTGCAAAGAAGTATAATTCAATTTTATAAGTTGTACGAATAGAGACTATATATTGCTGTTTACAAAAAACTTTTCGGAAGCCAGACAGTCAAGTCTGTAGAAAGCAACTTTTTTAAATGTCTGCTACATACTATGCTAATAAAATAACAACAAAATTATTACAGAATTAGATGTACATAATACTGCTGACTGCTAAAAAAAATATAAGAATCTACAAGCGTCAGATAATGTCGGCAGGATCTGCTCAGTTTCTATCAATTGCCTTCACATTATATTATAACAATTTGCCTTCACATTATATCGATAGGCGATGTTAACAGAACACAAGGGTAATACAAGCTTAATACGGACGCAATTAGTGGCAGACTGCCATCATTTTCTGCTCGAACCTGCTGATAGTCTGCTAGAAGACTGCAGACATTTTGCTATTTGGGATATCTTTTAAATCTTAAAATATTTATAGTCTATCAAATAAGAGCGTGATCGAGTTAATTTACTAAAAAATGCATTAAATAAAATGTTTAAATACGTATATTCATTTTACTCGATCAAAGTCAAAATGCAATCACTTTAATAATGCGTTCACCGGCGACAATAATTGCCTCACATTTTCGAGGCATGCTTTCGACTAATTGATGGCGTATTTTAACGATAAGGCTTTCTAAATCTAACGAATATTGTGAGATAGCTGCTTCAAAGTGCATTTTCCATGAAGCTTGTGCTTATGTACGCCCCCATGTTTTCCATGTAATCACGCTCTTACTTGACAGACTATATATATAATTATGGGATTAATTTTTTTTACTTTGTATATGTGTGTATTGTTAATTTCTACTAACAGATCAACATTCGTTTGTATTCGATTTTTTTTCTGTATTTAATGACAATTTACAATGACAATCCTATAATTTGATTGTATACAATAAATGAAATATTGTTATACAATAAGTCAAATATTGTCTTATTTTTTTCCAGTATAAAGATTTATCTAATATTTTCTAGTAATTATTTGTTGTTATTTGTTGTATATCTCCTGTCTTGAATCAGAATTACTGTTAATTATTATTTATTTTATTTTTATCTAATCAATTAAAATTATTATCTATCGAGTACTTACGTAATTATTAATTCGAAGAATGATTGTATAAGATTATATTTTATATTTGTTCTGTACACCTAACCTAAATTGCACAATTCATCTAGAGGTTTTTGCTCGTTCAACTTCTATTGTTTCGATTATTTTTTTCAATATAAGTTTACATTGCATATAAAAAGTGCTGGCTGATATTCAATTTTACAATAAGTTTAAAGTCGTTGATGTTTTTTACTATCAAAATTCAAATATAATATTCCTCAGCCTCAATATTTTATATATATGTATAATTATGTAAAGTTAATATACAACATATACAATATGCTAATAAAATCTATTACATATGTTATGTGTAATTTAATATCTAAATGTTTCATAATATGGACATTTGTGCGCTAATTATTACATAACAATATACCAACTACAAAACTATAATATTAAATATGCTCTTCGGAGCAATTGATTAATACAAATATTGCCAAGTTTCATCTTTCGTATCGATATCTTTTAAAAAATATAAAATTACCATATATATACTTTGGGACTAAATATTAATTATTAGCACAGCTGAAACACGTCATGATTCTATGCAACATGATTCTTTGAAACAAAATTCTACATATTGTACATTAATCGTTTTGTTTTTCAGTCACTTTCAATTATACAAGATAAAAAATAGCACTGAGTATTATAAAATATAACTTTAATTGCAATTTACGTTTCTTGTAGATACTCTCAATTGATTAGCTTGTTTCTGCGAATCACTATCTTCATCACTACAATCTTCATCATGTGTATGTGTAACATTACGTGGTGTTTCTGGTCTTGCATGTGGAATTTGATTATTGAAATGATCTACATATAAATTTTTCTAAACAAAAAAAAGGGAAAATGCATTATTGAGATACTTCCATTTTGATCAATTAATAACTGGTTATAACTGGAGAATCCCGTTTATCTACACCTTTACAAGACGTGCTATATATACTACATTATTTGCAATATTGTCGTGTTGTAAACTATTTGCAATATCGTTGTGTGTAAACGAAATTGTAGGCAATCATTTTTGTAGGCAAACGGAACTCTTCTTCATAACCTTGATGTTCTTAGAAATACTTACGGAAGAAGGCCGATTATGTTCTTCTTCCTCATCTGCTAGTTTAAACGTTCTCGTACGGCTTATCATTGGCGTTTCCATAACAAATCTTTGTTCATGTGCCACTGTACTTTCATGAGGCATCTGAAAGTGTGATAAGAAAAATTTACTGTCTCACACGAATAAGATACAACTTGGATAAATCATATATTCCAAATACAGCATACAACTTACTAGCATAGCAGGTGCTCTGAACATATACGAAAAAGGATAGTAAATCAGATTTAAGAAGGTCGCCGCGTATAAATCGGCGTACCTCACGACTTGACTACTGAAAAACGTTTGTCTGCTTCCGCTGCGAAATAGGGAGCCCATCATGCCGTAAGCTAAGTCCATTTTGTGCGTGACATCTCTTATAGACGCACGTAACTTAGAAATATCTGGCTTTTCCTTTGTACTACTATCTAAATTTCTAAACAAGGTAATTGATGCGACGTTAATAACAGCATATTTCAAGTATTTTATACAATGTATTTATTATTATTGATCATACTACGCACTTGTACATTTCCCCGAGCATAACATCGAGACTTTGTAATTCGGCAAACAATTGACATTTATCGGTCCAAACGTGTAACTCTTGAACCAATTCTGGGACTATTAAAAATGTCCTCCATCCCCTTATCTTCTTGCTCTTTAAAATATCGCCAAATATATGGTCACCAACATATAACACATCTTTTCCTTTTGCACCAATTAACTCTGTAAACACGTCGCACGAGCCTCCTGAATACACTTCCCCTATTTTAAACAAAGCCAATGATTAAAAATCTCTCTTCTATATAACTAAGCAAGAAAGAATTTTTTTTTAATTAACTAAATTACCACTTATTACTTAATGTTTCTTACCTGTGTGAAGTGGTCCTTTAAGTGTACCAAGTTTTAAAGCACCTGTTCTCGTATCCACTTGTCGTAATATTGTCCCTTCTCCAAAAAACAATGGTTTTCTGGCGTCTACTACAATTGTATCGAAATAGGTTTTCCAATTTCTATGTGGTTCGTCAGGCTGAAATGAAAGCAATATGTAAAAATTCTATTTATACCTAGTACTTTATAAGAATACGTTTCATCATGAGTATATTTCGTGAATATAAGTATTTCTTGCACTTAACAAGAGAGAGAGATTATTTTTTTAATACAGAATTTTGAAAAAAAGAATTTTTCATATAAATATATAGTAGATTCTATTCTAAGTCAAAAATGTGAATAAAAGATTAAAACTTTATTAGTGACATAATAAATTTAGTTTCTAAATATTAAGGAATTCTTCAAATTATTAACTTTCACATAGTAAATATAGCTCGCTAATTTATTTAAAACAATGAATTTTAAGAATGTTAACAGTGAATAAGAAAAACGTACCCGTGCACCGTGTGGAAAATCGAACAAATAAGTCATAATTTTGTCCGTGAAAACGTAATCACTGTTAGTTAATAA
Organism: Atta colombica; assembly: GCF_001594045.1. NCBI lineage: Eukaryota > Metazoa > Arthropoda > Insecta > Hymenoptera > Formicidae > Atta > Atta colombica. Next base: position 923,746 of record NW_017259192.1, on the reverse strand, counting down.
AAACAGTTTTGCTCCGCTCTCTCGGATTCTCGTAAGGAACATAGGCAACCTCTCGTCCTTCTTTACATATTCGTCTAAGTTCTCGATAGTCTTCGATTTAAGATCACCATGAAGATGTATCCAATCTACCGCGTTTCGAACATCCTGAAATATGCTTTTGAAGCTCATGGTGAGCTCACCTTCTTTCACTCCGGTTCTTTCTCTAGTATATTGCGGTGAGTTCGTGAAAAAATCTATCAGACATGCCAGCAAATAAGTCTCCGGTAGATTGAACAAGGTATTGAGCACATAAACTCTAGACTCGTCTAACTGTAGAAATTTATTTGGATAAAGCTCGTAGACCTGAGAGCTGAAATGAAATAGACCAAGTACAAATAGAGAAATAAGGATAATATTTGCTGTACAAGAAAAATGTTATTTTTATCCCTTACTGTTTTAAGAACTCGAAGCCATGGACACAGACTAAAATGTTCCCATAAGCGTCAACTTTCAAAAGATTTCCATGTAACGTGTCAAACCATAATCCACGAACGGGAAAGCTGGGATCATATTCAAAGGCCTTGATTTCCTGTGGATATCCTAGAGATACTAAACGATCCTTGAGCAGATTGAAGCCCAGTTGCTCATATTGTGGTGACTTGTATTCTGAAATGTTTCATATAATACAGTCTCGTTTATCTCAATTTCCCTTCAAGAGTAAAAAAAAGGATATATTGAAATAATTACCTGCTAATGTGTAATCCATGTCGAAGCCATAGAACTTGATGTTCTCCAGATGAAGGCTCCGATTGACGAAGATCCTACGAAGAACAATTCATCAATTAAGAAACATCGTTAATTTACGGTAATTGAAATTTATAATTTGAAATGCGCGATTAATTTGAATAAGGAAAATTTAGCGACTTATTAGCGACGATACCGATGAATAATTCGCTTTCTTCGAAATCTTCCTGTTGATAGAGAATCGATAATTGTGACAATTTCATAATATCGAAATCAATTTCTCGTTCATATCGTACACTGCTTTTCGAAGCAATAATCATTTTGTTACAATATTAAATACGAAAAAAACTGCAGCATAAATCGGATTTGATGTATCGAACAAATCGCGATACCAGTGAAGTGTTGGTAATCGAGTAACAAAAGATTATATTTTCTCATTCTTTCTTATTCTTTTCTTATTGTGTTTATTATTAACCTAAATTAATTGCTGTACATATCCAAAAAAGACATATAAGTCTACTCTACTATTCAATAACTTTTACAATATAATAAATAACAAAAAATATGGTCTTTAAAGATATTTTGGCCATACAATATCAGCTAAAAGTATCAATCAAATAATCAGTCGAAATAAGGTAATATTAATCGTATCATACAGAAAATTGTGACGATATTAGTAATGTGCTCTGAAATCAACTGCAAAAAACAAAACGAATAATTTGGTTCATAATGATAAATTTTATGCAGCAAAATAATCATTTTTCTGCAGTTTTTAGGTCAATAACTTTTATAATAACGAATAAGTGGACCCAAACTTTTGAATGTTTATTATTGTTTGATCATACATGTTTTAAATTTGATTTAACTCTTACTTCTTCATCAGATTTGCAAATAAATATTATAAAACGCGATTTTACATACGAATCAAAACTAACAAAAAAATTAATTAATAAAAAAGAATTAAATAACTTTAATAAATAACTTTTAAATTAATAAGAGAATTGTACTCAAATTTTATACAGATATTCAGACATAATGGAATACTCTATGAAATTTTTATATTTTTGGTAATGTTTTAAAATGTGATATATCGATCCGATTACACCAACGTTTAATTTTAAGCGTAGCTTAAAACTCTTCCTTTCTGTCTCTCTATTGGCTTTAAAAAAAGAAAGAAAGATTTTTAAGCTTCGCTTGAAGTCAAAATAACATTGGTGCAATCGCCTTAATTGCGAAAAAATTTTACTTATTAGTTTTAATTTAATATTAATTTTTAATGTTATATTTTTTAATCATCTTCAGTAATTTAACTTACAATTAATAAATTCTGTTAATATGCCAAATTAAATTTAGAATAAGATCAAATGTATTTTTCTCAAAAAGACGCAAACTCATGCACATGTAGCTATTGTTCTCGATACACTTTGCGATCGAATTAATTATGTCGAAACGTCACAAAGATACGTTACTTATCATCGCTTGAGGCATTCGTGTTGTAAATTATACAACATTTTGAAGTCGATCTTCGCTTTCGGTTCAACTTTCGAATACGTCAGAATTGTTGAGCCAGCAGACGCACTCCGCAGCGACTTTTTTACAGCACTATTGCAATCAAACATAAAGTATGAATATGAACGTTTAATCAAGAAAAGAACGACATGTGCATAATAAAAAGTTTTTTATATTTTAGATAATTAGTAATCTACAATATATTGGATTGGAACGAAAATTCGTAGCGCTCCTTTATTTATATCATATCTGCATGTTTTTAAAAAAACTTTAAAAATTTTACCAATCGATAGAGCAAAGTTTCAACTTTGGAGCCATCACACACAATATAAGCATAGCTAAGGCCGCATATCAATGAATGTCGTATCTTCACATTTGATCTTTACATCTTTTATAAATCAATAAGGCATTTTTGTCAAATACCCATTAGTCCAGTGCTTTATCCAGCTTATGTCATTTTGTGTGTAATGATCTAAGAATCTGTTTTTGGAAGTGCGGTACGATGATTTTTAATGAAGATATGAACAAAGTTAAAATATTTCTTTTATTTAATCTGCAATAATTCAAAAATCTTAGGAAAATTAAAAAAGAAATTTTGTAGGAAAAACTTTAAACTTTCACGAGCACGTGATAATCCTATAAAGAAGAAAATTCCCATTCTGTCTAGCATAGCTTTCAATATATGTAAAAAATGAGCAAAGAAACTCGAAATGGCGCAACCTTTCGAAAGTAGAGATTTTAAGCTTTGAAACTTTTTTATTAAATTTAAATTTCGTTCATTCTTAACGAAGTTGCAATTGCTTGAATTTTGAAGTTCTCGTACGTTACCACCTTTTATTCCAACCTAATAATAATTTGAAGGAATACAAAAAAAAATTTTTTTTTGAAGATTTTGAAAATGTAAAAACTTAAACTCTTTAAAAATTACTTTACACTCTTCTCCCGAATCATTTCGTTTAAGTTAATGATAATCTGAAGAGATGCCAATATTTTTACTTTATACATTACACATATCATTCTTGCGTGAACTAGTACATTCACACCTACGTTGCGTTTCGCTTCGTGTGGCTTCGTATCAACCGCTTTGGTTCTTTTCTTTTTTCCAATTCTATGTCAGTCAGATTTTATCCTCGTGTATAATTTTTACGAATTTTCAGAAATCTATACGAATAAGGTGGAGGACGATTAACTTACTCATTTTGGACGCACCGTCGCGAATTCACAAAAACTGTCGCAGTTGGCAAGGCGTCGTCGTTCACATCCTTCAGCCACATTTTTTTCGCGAAATATCAACTAATCATCAGTATTCTGCGGTTGATTTGTATTTACGTTATCCAATCATAAGGCCTGTTCTTTGTTGCTCACTGAACTGAAACTTTCTATCTCACTTTCGTCAAACTTCAAATATACATATAACTGTTTCCTTTATGTGCACACTAGTTTAGCCACAAAGAACAGATCTACGATATAGAGGCGATAGAGTCAATAGATAAAATTTGAGACAAAATAGAAAGCTAGAAAAAATTCCGAATTTCTATAACAATATATACGATAAATGTAACATAAAGATATTAATAAATATATCGAGTTACTCCAAACATATTTTATTGTAAAATAAAATATAAAGCTCGACCATCCTACGCGTTCGTATAGAATTCTTTTTTTTTACTATTACTTCTTTTTTTACATATTCTGTATATTTTTATTCCCATAAAATAATATTCAATTAAAAATCATCTTATATAATTATTATTAAACTTATAATAGTATGATGTAAAATTTTTTTACTTTTATTTACAATTTTATATTTATAAAGTTGTAAATTAAAATAAAATTCCATCCCGAACCCCAGCTTGAATCACAGATTGTCTATAACGGATTTAATAACAAAGACACTTCACGATAAAAAAAATTGTTGTTTGATGCCGTCAACAAGTACACTTTCGACTTCGTCAGTATACGTTTGATAGAAAACTGCGAGAAAATCCTAAATCGCGAGGTCATTTCTTTTGCTAAATTTAACATAAAATAAAATTTAAAATAAAATTTGCAAAGAGAAGAAGAAAGAAATATCACAACATTACCAACGAAATGTGACGCAAGTAATGCACAAAGAGACTTTGTGTTCACATTCGAAAGAGAACTATTTATACAAGATCTGTAAATTTCGTGGCAAACGTTTTTAAACCAGAAAAAATCATCGATGATACACTCGCGAAAGCTCGGTACCGCGACGCAACGTTAAATCACGGAGCGAGCGTGAAAGGCGATTGCTTTGAAAGAAAAAAAATCGATGGCAATGCTGTCGACGACGATGCTGTCTGTTCAATGACCAAACGTCAACTGGTCCGTAGAGAGTCGTTGGAGTCAGTTAATACGCAACGATGGGAGCTAATTCATCGTCTTCCGGAACACAAACTTCCCTCAATCCAAGGTGATCGCGTGCAGGACTGTTATTCCCAGCTCCATGGACGGCTAGATCAGAGAGTTCTGTATATTTGGGCTCACTTGAATTCACTTTGTAATTGCGATGCCGCTATAAGAGGCAATAACGATTGTATAGTGCATAAATAGACGTACCTATTAGGTACAATAATGAATTCATAATATTAAATTATATCTAATTTGAGTTATTTTTAATAATTCTTATAGATCACCACTACTGTATGTTGTTGATAACTAAAACAATGGAATCAAATAATTTAACTCAAGAAATGCATTAAATTTGACTCACATTTAGTTTATTATCTATTAAGTGCATACGTTGATATGACTGCTGTTTACTTTGAAAACTAACAATAAGCAGCAATTCAACTATAGAAATAAGTAGTTGTTTTTTTTAACCATATGTTTTGTATTAAAATAATATATTTATTAAAAATTACAAAATGTTATGTTCAACTTAAAGAATTTAAATTTGATCTTTTAATATTTAACAGTGACAGACTACACGTTTCTTATTATTTTTTATTCAAATGACATCTTTTAAATGTTTTTTAGACAGTTTTCATAAAAATGTCTTTAAGACATTTAAATATTGCCTTTAAGATGTCCTAAAATGCCTTTTAGACGTCTTATATTTCTTGAATTTGAATTGTTTGTTCAAATAATTTTCCAAAAATGAAAATTGAATTATCAGCATCTCTTTTCAATTTGATACTTTAGAGAAAGAGATGTGATTCAAACTACTTCACTCTTTCTAAACTGATAGTGACAACCTCATAGAAATGCAATCTATTCTTACATCTACAGCCGAAAAACGTTCGAACGAGACATGTATTCTTCTCTTTTTTTATCTCCTCTAATCTCTTTCCCGTAAGTATATAACGGGTTGCGAGAAAGCTCATTGCTCCTTTTTTTCTTTCTTTTATATCTTTTATATCTTTTATACCGAAGAATTTTCGCAAACTTTAATGGAACGATAAATGGCTCACGCGAATCCAGCGCGCCAGGTGAGTCATATTACCTTGTGCTTGGTACACGTGAGAACTTAGTATTACTAATCTAATTTTAGACATCCTGAAATTGTCGATTTCGATCCTACGTTTGCACATGTGCCGAATGAACTTTAAGGCCGACTAAGTTTACGTTACCGTATACACGGTATGCGGTGTTTCGACCATTCAGAGTACAAATTCGAATCTGCAATTAGAGTATTTGTACTTGATTAAATTTGACTTGATTAAATTTGTTGATAGTGTGAAATGTATATATTTCATTCAATATTTTTTTACGAAAAAATGATTGAATAAAAGAAAGAAAGAGAAATATATATTATAATAATTATTAATAATAATAATATATTTCTATGTAGTATGAAATTATGAATAATAAATAATGGATTTATATTTTTTTTCTTCTGAAGATATCCTTTCAAAAGATTATTAAAGTGTCTAACAGAATCAAATATTTCTGTTTGTAATATATTGCGGGTAGCCAAGCCTTATATCTATCTAAGAATATCGAGATGTTTGATGTTCAACAATTTTGCAATCAATCTTGTTAATTATTCCTTCTTGAAAATCTTATCTTATTTCATCTTGGATTTTTAGTTAAGTTGATCAAAGCGCTGCATAAAAGGATGTGTGCATACCGGCATGCAAGTCACGGGTGAGGCACACACTGCTTGCACTTTCACCAATAATTTATTCGCGATATCTACCACGCCGTATGTCTACATTACTTCTGCGCATAAAGTTATTAAGTTTCAATAATTAATTTGACTATTAATGATAAATATATACGGAAAGTACGATTTTGTTATATCTAAAAACTTTTAATTAAACAATACTTTTGATTACTTTTGAGGTTTTCACGGATATTTTCTTCAAAAATACCAAAGGATTTGTGTTATCGCCGTTTTGTGATCCTTTGCCAATGCCAACGTTTCGTGAACTTGCCGTTTACTTCATCAAGCTGAGGATACATTATAACTTAATTAGAGATACAAATTTGTAAATAATTTTGTTAGACCGTCAAAATAACTATATAGAAATTTCAAGTACAAGAGCAAAAAGGTTTGATATTCTATAGCAATTAGTTTGAATGTTCTATATAATTATTTTAATGATCTAATAAAATTATTTTTAAATCTATAGCTAAATTTCTCAATAAAACTTTTCCTTATAGATATTAGTTATAAAATCGAAGGGAAAGAAGAAGAAGAAGTTCGATCAAAATCCTTAAAAAAAGATTTAGATCAAGCGTTATTCTGCATCCCGATTCAACAATAAAGGATGGAAAAAATCATAAAAAATCTGAGAAATATATATACTTTACATCTATATATTATTCATATATTATTCATAATTAATCAATTCTCTATATAACGACCAACTACTACTTGAAAGTAGTAGTTGTGGCTTTTGATAAAATGTTTCTGGCGCAATACTAATAACAATATGAATGAATTACACGCGAGTTTACTATTGCGAAATGGAATTTCTCACGTCGTGCCAAAAGTGTCTGCCAGTAACTTGAAATAAGTTGGCTGTTGTATAAGAAGTTGGTTGTTACTTTTTACATTTATAGTGAATAAAATAATTATAGACGAATGATCGTACGCGCATCAATGCCCTAAAAAAATGTGTATTTTAGCGACAGCGAGTAAAGAAAACATTTGTTAAAATATGTACTTAAATCTTCATAGTTCTTTTTATATTACGTTTTATATTACAACTGAAAGAGAGCGTTTTTAATTATATCACTTTACATGTAAAGCTTCATGCTTTAATTATTAATTTTATTACAGCAATATAATACCGAGAGGATTTCTTAGACTTTAGGTCCAGAAAAATCTATGCACCAAATTTAACATAAATTGTTATTAATCGTTGTTGCAAAGAACTGCCTAACAAATATTGCATAGGCTTTAATTTTTCGATCAGAAACTGCAAATTCTACACGCGTGCGTATTTTATTATTACTGTTTTATATATAGCAACGGATTCCTGTGAAGCAATACTTTAGTGTTATTAATTAAATTACAACGGCAATTGTCGTTACTGCTATCTACTTAGTTAAGAAACTTGTTTACGTCGTTCGAAATTTTTAATCACCTTATCGCAATTGACTCATAAAAGCATCTTTCTGACAGTTCTTGATCCAACAGAGTATAATGAACATGCAAATGTGGATGAGAAAGAGAAACGCTTTTGCACCATATAGAGATAATACTTTGTAATGGAATCATATTGAGTATATCTTCTCATTATTATTTACGTACTATATGTCGTATATAAATAAACTGAATAGATATATTCATACTTTATCAAGAATTATTCTGAAGTACTAATATTACTTGCGTAAATTATTTTCGTTACTTTGAGGAGTGCATAGTGAAAAAACAAATTTGCTAACGATTTTCTAACAATTGTAAATAGTAAATTAATTTTAAATTAGCTTTAAGAATATATTTGTCAAAAAAGAAGATAGAGAAAGAAAGGAAGATAATTATTTCTAAATTAAATATAATATTTATATCTAAATATTTCATTGACTAATCGCAGATATCATGAGAAATACAAGCACAATGTAGAAAACAATTACACGGAATGAAATATATAACTATCGTCGAGCACAATGAAATTCTAAGAAAGATTGCTAAAGAATCTCGTATAGGGTGATGAAACTTTTTTATTCTTTAATAATACCATTGAGCACGTTAATCTGTCGCGATTATTCTCCCTATACATATATGGTTCTGATTGATTCTCTGCATTGTTCTCTCGCATTATCATAATGACGAAATAGCGAGCATTGCATGTGTTGTACTTTTAGGAATATATCTGTAAAAAGGGAGATAAGGCGCAAATTATTATAATGGCTATTTCCGTCTTTAACAAGAAGACAATGAATTATCGAGCTTAAGCAGATGCCTTCGACCTTTGAGGTTTGGCACTACTTCACTGTCTGACACAAGATAAATTTTGTCAGTGAATTACGACGGCATTTTAGATG